>NC_142930.1:123408183-123410683 GCF_046866305.1 Octopus bimaculoides | reverse complement strand
TGTGTGTGTGTGTGTGTGTGTGTGTGTGTGTGTGTGTGTGTGTATGTATGTATATATAAATTTATAGATTGATAGATTGATAAGTTGTTAGAATCGCATATAAGTTCCTCTGTTGGTCGTTTCACATATTTTCGTGATCTTTTTCAGAAATGTGCTTCCGTATCGCCTTATATTTTACGAGACCGCACAGGGAAAGAAATTACAAAAGTCTGCAACTGCAGGACTTTTATAATAAATTCTCTCAGCTATTAAAATGTATGTTTCTTATGGATTGAATTTGAAGAATTTAGGTCAACTTTTCTGATCATTCTTTGCAAAACCTTTAAACTCTCAAAGGTATTGCTTATACATTTGGTTATGTAATCAAACGCAGCACTGATTGTACATATGTACACGCGTGTGCATGTGCACACACACACACACACATACACACACACACACACACACACACACACACATATATATATAAATGCGTATATACACATATATGAATTCGTGTGTGTTTGCGTGTGTGCATTTCTGCGTCTGTCATCTGTCGTGAGAAAAGTCGTAGATGTTTCACACGTGAGTGACTGTATAAAGGGGAATATCTCCGAAATTTGATCGAATCCTGTATTCGACTGGTATTTATTTTGTCGAACAAAGGCCTGGCTGTCTACCTATTCTGCTGACCCATTGCTTTCTAAAGTAACAAATTATGAAAATGTGTCTGAGTATATCGAAACCTGTACTTGACTGGTATTATTTTAAGCATCTCGAAACAGTGCAAGACAAAGACGTTCTTGTCGGAATTTGAACCCAACTGTAAAAACATTTTGTTCGACGCATTTATGATACTACCATTGACTTCTCTAATATTAAAAGACTAACTGACCCATTAACCGGCAAACATGGGACTGAAAGTGCCCCGGATTTCTCCGCTTTTCAGTCTAAATCAGAGCTTTTCAACCATTTTTTATATCTTTGGACCCCTTTTATTATTATTTTACTCTGGTATCCCCCATCCCATAGCTTCTCGATGTTTAAAAACTAGTTTTATAGACACTTCCTTCAAAATTCCTATTTTGTTATTCACATATTAACTTGTGTAGGCTGAAATATGTGAGACATTGGCGGAAGAAACTGAGCTGTTTCTTGCAATAAATATTTCCAAAGTAACATTTTTTCAAGGACGCTTAACTTACTACTGTCGATCCCCCATTTTACTGTTTTGTTTGTATGACTCCTGGGGTCGGATGGAACCACAGGTCAAAATTGATACTTAAAATATAGAACACCCTATGAAAATGTGGTCTGTTTGATGTTTATTAAACCGTTTAAACTTCTTAAGATATATCATCCTATGCTATGTACACAGTATAATGTTTATAGGATGAAAAGTAAACAAAGAAACACAAGGAACATGATATTATTTAATAGATACAGCTACAAATTAATGCAGTTCTAAAGAAGGATAGGTTTAAAATTTGAAGAATGCAGGTCAAACGCGAAATATTTCCCACCAGTTGGCTGGGTTCACGAGAATTTAAAAAAATATTCTTTGTTTTCTGTGTAAATGCAATGGTTTTAGCAATTACTCAGTCACTGCACTGAAGCATCACTGGCACCATTGGCTTGTATTACGTGGAGAACAAATCAGTACGCTGAGACTATATGTATAGTCTCTCTAGATATGCGGATTAGGTGGAATGAAATGACACAATCGGAATTTCAACCTTCATCGCAATCTCAGTGTGCTAGGAACTTAACCCATCACCACACAACGTATTTACCCGGAAGAAAAATCTGGGGTCGTCAGATAGATTCGGTCCTCTTTTTTTTTTGCTTCTTCCGAACTGCCACTATATCGTGAGATGTCTGAAGATTTATTGAGATTTCGAAAAGAATGAAGAAGACTTGTAGAGGAAAAATAGACATACAAAAAAAAGAAAAGCAAAAAGAAAAACATAACATCGAACATTGTGATAAAAAATATTTTCGTGTTAATTTATATGACAGGGAAAAGTATGAAAATTAACGGATCCCTCCACCCGCCACAACACGAATAAATTTCAGTGATAACGCAATACATCGTTAGCAGTTTGTCTTATTCTGGAAGTTATAATTCACTGTCTCGCAAATGGAAGGTTACATTGAATAATAATGTAATAGTTCCAAACAAGACTAAATGGTAATACAGTTCTATATTTAAGAGCTGAGGAATTATGTACATTATTCACATTATTTACATTCGACGGATATTTGTCCTCATCCTGTTTGTTGTTAACACAAAGTTTCGACTGATATACCCTCCAGCCTTCTTCTGGTGTCTTGGGGGTAATTTTGAACAATAATAATAATACTAATAATAATAATACTAATAATAATAATACTAATAATAATAATAATAATAATAATAATAATAATAACATCAAAAAATAGCTTCGGAATGAGAACCCAGGTTCAAAATTTCCCCAAGACCCCTGAAGAAGGCTGGAGGGTATATCAGCCGAAATGTTGT
>NC_142930.1:123393183-123403183 GCF_046866305.1 Octopus bimaculoides | reverse complement strand
AAGAGCCAAAGAGTATACATATACACACACGTATATATATATATATATATATATATATATATATATATATATATATATATATATATATATATATATATATATATATATATATATATATGTATATATACATATATATATGTGCATGCACAACACACACACACATATATATGTGTGCGTGTGTATGTGTGTGTATGTGTGTGTGTGTGAAAAAATATATGTAGGGATGCATGCATGTGCGTATGTAGATATTGGTTACACGTGTGCTTCACATTACGAGTCTCAACTCATCAAAAAACGATATATTTTCCACCCTGACAGTGTTGCGTAAATAATTAAATATTAATTCGAGGTATGGTAAGAATGTCTACATGGAGGAAATAGAACGGAATACATCATAAAATCATATATACGTATATGCGTGTTTGTGTGTATGCATCTACATATATATATATATATATATATATATATATATATATATATATATATATATATATATATATATATATATATATATATATATTATATATATATATATATATATATATATATATATATATATATGTATATATTTCTATCTATTTATCTATCTGTCTGTCTATCTGTATGTATGTATGTACGTATGTATGCATGTATATATGCATATGTATATGTATGTACGCATGCCTGTATATATTGTATGTATTTATGTATATATGTATGTACGTAACTGCGTAAAGAATTGTATGAAATGGAATGTTTTTCTCGATTTTTTTACTGCAGAAAAGACAAAAGCAATTCGTTGTGGGACACTTCCAAGAATGTTTCCAGAAATGTTGAAAAGCAAGAAGAGCGTATTTCTTGACAGTTGAAGTTATCCAGATTAGAATCTGATCTACTGATAGAATGGATTCTTTGTATTAGTGTTGTACTTGTATATATATTGCTAGTGCCACTGGTATATTTCGTTTAATGAAAGGGTTGAAAACGAAATATGAAGGAAACATTTCTACCATACCTCTCTGTCATCTAGGGAAATTAAGGCAACGTAATACAAAACGTATACATTTCTGCATTAGAAATAATTCCCCCACTCCCGCTCTTTATCTCTCTTTCCTAGAGATATTACAGTTACACTATGTAGACTAACTCAAGAAAATATATGCAGAAATATGTATACCTACGTAGATACATTCATGCATACATACATACATACACACACATACATACACACACATACATTCACACACATACATACATACATACATACATACAGACAGACAGACATGCACATACATACATGCATGCATACATACATACATACATACATATATATGTGCATGCATGTAAACCGGTTCTTTCTCTATTAGCAAGAAATGTGTGTGTGTATGTGTGTGCGCGGTGTGTTGTGTGTGTGTGTGTGTGTGTGTGTGTGTGTGTGTGTGTGTGTGTGTGTGTGTGAATGTGTGTGTTTGTGTTAATCTTAGGGTTCTTAAATGATGAAGTTGAGCAGTTAATGTTCACTGAAAAGACGACACGCTGCATCAAATTTACAACACCCATACATGTATGTATATATATCACTGACCGACCAGCATATCAGATGCCGTTACACATCGCTAGTCACAATACGCTTTGCACTGTTTTAGCCATCGAACGACGCCACCATTCCACTCTGATCCAGGCCAACATTCCACTCTGATCGACAGGGGACTGAAGCAGTGCGAATCGGAATGTTTTGCTCAAGAACACAATGCCCTGTCCGGTCTGGGAATCGAACCCACGTACTAGCGATTGTGAGTGCAACAGCATAACCACTAGGCTACACGTCATCACACACACACACACACACACACACACACACACACACATACACACACACATTCCAGTGTGGATATATGTCTGTATGTGTTAATCTAAGCGTACAAACCAACGTCGATCAAAATAGTGATATTACATTTGTATTTAATGCGGGTTTGTATACCAGAACGTAGGGAACGTCTGCTTGCCTCGGAGGAAAAAATTTTGGTTTTTCACACGTGTAAGCAATGACACTCAAGTCTAAAACGCTTCACATTTATGCCCAACTAACTTCTCCACCATTCTTGCATTTATTTATATCCGTATTTTTATACATACGAATACTATATATATATATATATATATATATATATATATATATATATATATATATATATATATATATATATATATATATATATATATATATATATATATATATATATATATATATATATATATATATATATATATATGCGTATAAGAAGGGATGAACACTAAGTGAACATCCGATATAGTGGAACGAGATCATCCACGATCTAACCACAAAGAAAATAATGTTCTCTAGAAAAAATTTCAGCAAACATCAGAGAACATTATTTTTTTGTGGTTAGATCGTGGATGATCTCTTTCTAGCATATCGGATGTCCACTTAGTGGTCATCCCTTCGTATTCGCATGTAATACAATTGTTTCAGAATTTTCAGATTTTTTTATATGCTAGGCCACTGGTTTTAAATTGATGTTAATTAAATTAATATTCAATTTATCAACCTCAGTATATATATATATATATATATATATATATAGTTATGGTATATTCTGTTAAGAACGTAGTAGAGTAGTATAAAGCTCGTCCATTTACAAATTTCACCCTTTGCTATCCAGTAGTAATATTATGCGTACTTGCAGATTTGCGTTTTGGTTTCTGTAGTGCGTGAAAACATAACACTGGGCCACACAAACATTTTCTATGTCTTGTGCCTGAAATATTTCAACGATTTCTTAAGTGATTTTGCCGGCTAAATTCAAACATAACTTCAGTTTTCTCTGTCAGATATATTTTAAATCACTCGCTATAACAAAAGTATCAAATATTCTCTAAAACGTACACTTGTGCTTTTTCTAATTTTAGGCTATATTAAATCTCTCTCTGTATGTACGTATATATATATATATATACATATATATATATAGGGCTGTTAAATCTTATTTATTGTCTTATCATTGAAAATCCTAATATTTCAATGACCAAGTACCTGAAGCAGTGTTAGAGAAGGTAGCCTTAATATATCATAGTTAATAACACGGACCATACAAAATTCTATGTAAGATATTGCAATATATGCACAATTCATTCCTGTATTGATGGAGGTACAATGTTAATCGAAACAGCAGCGTAGATTGTATAAGATGATATCTATTTTACCATTAATTTTCGTACTCCCTTGAGTATTTTGAATGTATATGCTGTCGTTTATATTACATTACATTAATTTAGCATAATGAGCACTCTGTAACCATTACATAAATCATGCTGAATGATGTTTTAAATTAATATATATGTATGTATGGGTGTGTGGGCGTGTGGGTGTGTGGGTGTGTGGGTGTGTGTATAATATGTATATTAATGTGTATATATGTATGTTTACATATATACACATAGCTGTATGAATTCATACATGCATAAATATACGTACATGCATATTTGCTTCACAACCATATGGTTCCGTGTTTAGTACCACTGAGTGGCACCTTGGGCAAGTGTATTCTACTTTATATATATATATGTGTGTGTGTGTGCGTGTCCTTTATGCTTGAGGCCTAAGCGGTCATCTGATAAGAACGGTTTTCTTTGTAATGATGTAATGCTTTCATTGAACAACGAAAGGAGTCCTTCGAAATGGCCGTGATGAATTGACACATACATCTTTGTTACTCATTTATATTTTACTCACCTACCCTGGAATGTGCACTTCGGAAATATTTGGAAACTACCTATATATAAAGTATATGTTTGAGCAAACAAGAGCGGATTTATTCACCAAGTTGGATCATGCCATCTGCATACACTGCATGACTACCGTTTGAGTATGCAGATAAGTTCGTCCTAATAAGGGGCCTCAATTTAAGTACCTAATTCAACAGTATATATATATATATATATATATATATATATTGTATGTAGGCGTTATTAGATCTCTGAGTGAGAAATAAGCAGTAGCAGTATGGAATCGTAAAATATAATTACCAACTATATGTGGCGGTCCCTTGTTTTTAGCCTCTGGAGGACATCTGCTCAGCTGGCTAACGACACACTGTCTGTGTCTGATTAGTATTTGCGAGGAGAAATCATCGTTCCCTTCTCGAGCCTTACGTGATACACACAAAGCTGGGTTTCTGGTTAGTAACCCGTAATCCATGTATGATAATCACGAACTAATGATGAAAACTCATTCCACACGCAAAATACTACATGCTTTTTCCAGTGACAAACTGAGGCTGATCTCGAAAAAGGAGAAATAAGCAATATTAAATCTTTGAGTGAGAAGTAAACAGTAGCAGTATGGAATCGTAAAATATAATTACTAAATAAATGTGGCGGTCCCATAGAGGACGATGCTACTGTTGTATTTAGCCCCAGGAACACATCTCCTCCAACTGGCTAACAGTATACTGCGTCTGATTAGTATTTGTGAGGAGTAATCATCGTTCCTATCTCTAGCCTTAGAGATTAATATTGCTTATCTCTCCTTTTTCGAGATCAGCAACAGTTTGTCACTGGAAAAAAGCATATAGTATTTTGCATGCGGAATGAATTTTCATCACTAGCACGTGATTATCACACACTGATGACGCGTTGCTATCCAGAAACCCGGGTTTGTGTGTATCACGTAAGGCTAGAAATGGGAACGATGATTCCCCCTCTCAAATACTAATCGGACACAGACAGTGTGTCGTGAACCAGCTGAAGCAGATGTCCCCCTGGGACTAAAAATAGCTCGTAGCCTCGTTCAGTATGGGACCGCCACATTTAGTTGGCAATTATATTTTACGATATTAGAAATATAATATTTCTAAATCTCTCAGAGAGATTTAAGCAGTAGTGGAGCGATAAAGTTGTAGTGTATTGTCAACTTAATGTGACAATCCCAATAAGGGAACACACTACTGCCGTTTAGTCCTAGGAAGCTGGACCGCTTCCTGTCGGCCTTGACACAATTACTGTGTCCTTAAGTTTGCGAGGGGGAGACAAGCTCCTCCACCCAGCCTAGCCAGCATTCAGGGACATGTTTCTGAGTCTTTGCTCGTCATCAGCCTGAAGTAGCTTGCCAGCTGGATAGAGAAGCATGTTTCGCCTTCGCAAATTTATATAATCATAGTGAAGTTTATTCACTGGTCAGCAAAATTAGAAATATAATATTTCTAAATCTCTCAGAGAGATTTAAGCAGTAGTGGAGCGATAAAGTTGTAGTGTATTGTCAACTTAATGTGACAATCCCAATAAGGGAACACACTATTGCCGTTTAGCCCTAGGAAACTGGACCGCTTCCTGTCGGCCTTGACACAATTACTGTGTCCTTAAGTTTGTGAGGGGGAGACAAGCTCCTCCACCCAGCCTAGCCAGCATTCAGGGACATGTTTCTGAGTCTTTGCTCATCATCAGCCTGAAGTAGCTTCAGTGAATAAACTTCACTATGATTTATATAAGTTTGCGAAGGCGAAACAGGCTTCTCTATCCAGCTGGCAAGCTACTTCAGGCTGATGACGAGCAAAGACTCAGAAACATGTCCCTGAATGCTGGCTAGGCTGGGTGGAGGAGCTTGTCTCCCCCTCGCATACTTAAGGACACAGTAATTGTGTCAAGGCCGACAGGAAGCGGTCCAGCTTCCTAGGGCTAAACGGCAGTAGTGTGTTCCCTTATTGGGATTGTCACATTAAGTTGACAATACACTACAACTTGATATATATATATATATATATATATATATATATATATATATATATATATATATATATGCTTATGTCTATTCTAATACATTTTACAGTATGATTTTTATGTAACGGGTGCAAGGTGCTCATTTTGTTAATGTATTTATTTAGCTATCTACATACATACATGCACACGATAACACGCATTCACGCGTATGTACATAGAATTATATTACAGAAATTGGTATAAAATATTATACTAAAATAAATAACATCGAATTTTTGTTATTTCTTCACATTTCTATACCCAGAAATAAACACCCATTTACATATTGTATATATGAATATATGTATTACATATGCACCGTGTGCTTTAGTGCATGCGTAGGTGCAACGTAATATATCTGGTTCTTGATAAAGAAGGCTGCATATAATTTTGTGCAAAAGTATAACTGTAGAAGTTTCTTTGTCGTTTATTAATACACACATACATACACACATGAATATATGCTTATATACATTTATATATTTACAGACATTCAGCTACAAAAACGAACACATGTATCTATAAATGTGTGTATATATATATATATATATATATATATATATATATATATATATATGCGCGTGTGTGCACATATATATGTATATATATATATATATATATATATATATATATATATACATTCATGACGTACTTCTTTGAGTTTCCGTCTACCAAATCCACTCGAGGTTATAGTAGAAGACAGTCGCCCAAGGTGCCAAGCATTTGTGTCTTTGTCCAGTTGCAGCCACATCTTTGTAAGGCTGTATGGCTAATTTATGAAATAAAATAGCTTGATTACCATCCTCATTGGTTCCGAGTTCAGTTCCACTGCGTGGCACCTTGAGCAAGTGTCTTCTACTATAGCCTCGGGTCGACCAAAGATTTGTGAATGGATTTGGTAGACGGTAACTGAAAGAAGCCCGTCGTATATATACATACACATATATATATATATATATATATATATATATATATATATATATATATATATATATATATATGTATATGTATGTGTGTGTATGTGTGTGTGTTTGTGTCTGTGTTTGTCCGCCCCCCATCTTCGATTGACAACCGATGTTGGTGTGTACTAGGCTTACAAAGACTAAGTCCTCGGGTCGATTCCTTCGACTACAGGCGGTGCTCCAGCATGGCCACAATCAAATGACTGAAACAAATAAACGGATTAAAGAATAAAAGAATATATTGTACGATACGAATAATATAATAGCTTTTCTAGAGAGATAGAGAGAAGGAGCATTTTGCTGTAATTCTTCTTAAATAAATGACCCTTTTTGTTTCCACTAGAAACACAAGATATTGCGGACAGTAAATGAATGATGCGAGAATTAGACACTTAACTTACAATTCTAGAATAAACTAATGGCGCGTGAATACACTTTCTGAAACTGTCTAGCAAAATCTAGGACTAGGCTAGTCTGACGTTATGACACAGATGCTATAATGTAACCGAAGTGGATGTTAGTGACTTAAGAGTCACCGCTTTCCCAGTTAACTAAAATATATTCAACTATAAACAGATGATAGACGTGTATGTCTTCCGCTAACAATGGCACGTTAATACAAACTAACTGCAATACCCAACATAAACGCATGCAGACAAGCAGACAGTTGCGTTCACACTTATGTACACACTTGTACAAACCACTTACACAAACATACACTGGTGGACACATACATAAATATACACGTACTTGTGTGATTGCTTAGCAGTTACTTTTCTTATTTTTTGTGTTCCTTACTTTGATAATTCGGTATATTTTTGTGTTCTTGGTTAATTATTCGTGGTTATGTATTTTCACTACAACGTTTAACCCTTTCTCCAATGACCTCATTCAGCTTTTCATCTCGTGTCTTCAATGTGGAATCTGTAATCCATCAAACAGATCTAAATACACTAGCATATTATGTTTATATACACCCACAAATGCAGAGAGCAATATGTGTGAGTGTATATATTTGTCTGTCTGTCTGCATATCTGTGTGTGCGTGTGTGGATGTAAATGTAAATTCTTAGAATTTGAATTATAATGGGTGTGTGTGCGTTTTCTATAAAAGGAAATGTAGACTATTTGTTGTGAAAATTTTTTTTTGTTTTGTTTTTTTGTGAAGACCGTCTCCTTCTGATGTTTGGTGAGAAACATCCGACTAAATGACTTTTATAGAAAATAGTTTATTTCTTCTGAGACGATATGGGAACCTCCAGTGCCATTATTCAACTTACTCGAGATGACAGCTGAAATTACACCCGGCTGTCCTATGTAATCTTAAATGCATTGTAAAGCGGTCAGCTAGCAGAAGGCGGTGAGCTAGCAGAATCGCAACAGAATCGGACAAATTGCTAAGCGACATTTCTTCCGGATCTTAAGGTTCTGAGTTCAAATATCGCCGAGATCAGCTTTATCTTTTATCCATTCGCTATATATAAAATAATGTACCAGTGACGTACTGTGGTCAATATAATGGACTTGTCACCTCCCTTCAAGATAGCTGACCTTGAACTCTACAACGGACTGGCATCTGGTTCAAGTTGTTGTGATCTCGGTTATCATGGAAACCGAGTAACCAGCCTTATGAGTCATCGGGCTGACTCAAGAAAAATAAAGCCACGAAAGACATTCTGTCTTAAAACAAAAGCTACACTTAATCGCATCTCGGCTCGATCAATGCTTTTATTACCATGACAGTAACAGCAAGAACAACAACTAAACCAAGCAAGAAATATAATCTGGAATTCATACTGACAATCATCAAATTATGTGTAAATTCATCTTAAATGATATTTTTGTTTTCCACCAGAATCACAAAAGATTGAAGAGAAAGTACATGAGAATTAGACACTTAATTCTGAGATAAACTATTCTAGGATAAACTAATGGCGTATGAATGCACTCTGTGAAACTGTCTGGCAAATTCTAGGACAGTAATGCTGTAATGTACTCGAAGATGTTAGAGTCAACACTTTCCCGCTTAACTAAAATATACTTCAGTTTTAAACAAAGAATAAATTAAAAAATAACGTACCAACGAGAGAAGTTCTAGATGGTCGCAGGATATTCCTAGAAATAGTAACTTAATCTATCCCAAATTATACTCGGCTAATTTTCATTTGTTTCCAAAAATCAGTAAAAACAATACCAGTTCGGTTGGATAAAATAGATGTACAGGGTGTCCACAAAGTCTGGGTACATGGAGTAAATAAAATCATAACATAGACAATTAAATATAAGAAATAATAATCTCTTAAAGTATGTGTTAATCTCTATGTACCCAGACTTTGTGGACACCCTGTAGATTACCTTCAGGGGAAATCACTTTATTTCTAGCATTTGAATCAATTCCTCCCGCCTACGCCCTCCTGCTCACCTTGGCTTTCAGTCTTTCAAAGTTCATGCAAATCACACGGTCACTGTTTCTTCAATCATGGCTGAATTCTGAAATCTAAAAACACAAGAATAGTAGAAAAACTTCTTACTGTAACCATTCTATCTGTCTTTTTTTTAGGATCATATTCTTTTATTCTTTTACTTGTTACAATAATTTGACTGCGACCATAATGGACCACCAAATTTTATCGAAAAAGCCGACCCCCCCCCCCCCCCCAGGACATATACTTTTTAAGCCTAGTACTTATTGTAAGCCTAGTATTTATTCTATCGTTATCTTTTGCTGAATCGCTAAATTACGGATACGTAAACAAACCAACATCAGTTGTCAAACGATGGTGGGGGGTGGGGTGAACACACACACACACACATACACACACACAGATATGTACGATGGGCTTGTGTTGTGTTGTGCTGTATGCGTCAATGCAGGCTGTGTCTCATCAGGTGTCTCATTTAAATAAGATATCTCACTACATATACTGAGTTTCGCTTCGCATGTTGTGGTTGTCTGTAATATGATGGTTTCACAAATATATATATATACATATACATACATACATATCTGGCTGCACGGTAAGGTGTTTCCTTCCCAACCTCATAATCTCGGGTTCAGTCCCATGGCATTCTGTGGCTCATTGGGTACGTGGTTTCTACTATGGCCTCTGACCGTCCAAAGCCTTGTGAGTGAATTTGGTTGACGGAAACTGAAAAAGGCGCGTCGTGTATATATATATATGATTGCATCAAGGACCTATAATCCTTTAAGGGATGGATGCTAGCATTCTAGTTCTCCGGTTTATATAGGTATTTAAAATATTTATGGATGTGAAAAAGAAGAA
>NC_142930.1:123385683-123388183 GCF_046866305.1 Octopus bimaculoides | reverse complement strand
ATGCTGGACGAAATGCTAACCGGTATTTCGTCTGTCTTTACGTTCTATGTTTAAATTCCTTCGAGGTTGACTTTACCTTTTATCCTTTCGGGATCGATAAATTAACTACCAGTTGCGTACTGAGGTCGATCTAATCGACTGGCTCCCTCCCCAAAAGTTTCCTGCCTTGTACCTAGAGTAGAAAAGAATAATGTGATTGGGAGAATAACGCCCACTTTGGTTACATAACTCCACAACACCAAGCCTGTTTATGTTAACTCACCGATTTTCGTTTTCTATGGCAATAGTAACTCACTAAAAAGTAGACCCACCTGATACAATGGCATTTTTGTTCGATGAAGCTTGTGTGCTATTTGCTCTCTTTTCTTTTTTTAATCACTAATAAAGTCGTATTCTTTTTTATTACAATAATTCTGCTTGTGTGTCGCGTGACGAAAAGAAAAGAAATCACTATTTTCATATCTTGCTTTGCGAATGACTGTTGAATATTTCCGATTTTTATGTTTTGGGGTGTATCAGTTTGTTGTTGATGCAGAAGCCTTTATAGACGCCAAAAAAAACACTTAACAGCAAAAGCAATCCATCTTTCTCGAATATTTCCATAAAAAGTAGCGCTGTACATGGTTACCAAAAACCAGAGCTTTTAAGATCATTCCAGTGTGTAAGAAAACGAAATGTTAAACATCTATACTCGATACACTTTCTTTAGTATTTTATTTCAATTTGAAACTTCCAAACTCGCCTCGCTTTAACATACTCTCGAAGAGATTGTCTCCTCAAAGATAGTAGACCACAAATCGTAGTCCAGGTGATCAAATTTCGAATTGTATAGGAATTTCCTATTTTGTATTAATCTGGGTAAAAGAGAAAAAAGTTTCATTCACTTTGAAATGGCGATTATGTAGTATTTTCAGAGCCAAAAGAAGTACACATCTATATATTAAAGTACAAGTTAGCAAATTTTAATGGCGGGACGGAGTCGATATCATATACACTCCTTGCACTTTGTTGGTTCTTTTGTTCGTGAATAATGGTATTCCGTCGGTTACGACGGCGAGGGTTCCAGTTGATCTGATCAATGGAACAGCCTGCTCGTGAAATTAACGTGCAAGAGGCTGAGCACTCCACAGACACGTGTATCCTTAATGTAGTTCTCGGGGAGATTCAGCGTGACGCAGTGTGACAAGACTGACCCTTTGAATTACAGGCACAACAGAAACAGGAAATAAGAGTGAGAGAAAGTTGTGGTGAAAGAGTACAGCAGGGTTCGCCATCATCCCCTGCCGGAGCGTCATGGAACGTTAGGTGTTGTCGCTCAATAAACACTCACAACGCCCGGTCTGGGAATCGAAATCGCGATCCTACGACCGCGAGCCCGCTACCCTAACCACTGGGCCATTGCGCCTCCACTTCTTCGTAAATAATGGAGAAATGAAATGTAAAGTTGACTTCGGTGGAATCTAAACTCAAAATAAAAAGAGCTAGAAGGAATATCTCAAGGCATTTTGAGAGACGATCTAACCATCACGCCGATATGTAACCTGAGGAATAATAACTAAGAAACATCATGATGATTTTCTGTTATAGCCACAAGGCTTGAAATTAAGATAATTAGGATAAGTTGATTAAATCGACTCAGTTCATGACAAGTAACTAATTTTATCGGGCCCTTAGGGATGAGAGGCATAACTTACCTCGGCATATTTTGAACCAAATTATCATCATCATAAGAGAAATTACAATATATAACGACCTGAGTGGTTGGCGTTAGGAAGGGCATCCAGCTGTAAAAGAGACTCTGCCAAATTAGATTGGAGCCTGGTGTTGCCATCCGGTTTCACCAGTCCTCAGTCAAATCGTCCAGCCCATGCTAGCATGGAAAGCGGACGTTAAACGATGATGATGATGATGATGATGATGATGATGATTTCAATAATTTGTTTCTGATTTTGGCATAAGGCTAGTAATTTTTCAGGGGAGGGCCAATACGATTACATCGGCCCCATTACTTTACAGATACTTTATTTTCTCGACACCAGAGTGATAAAAGGCAAAGTTGATCCCGGCAACGTTTGAACCGAGAACTTAAAGAGGCAGAAGAAATGTCACAAATAATAATGATTTTAAAGCTTGGCACAAGGCCAGCTTATTTGGGGAGGGGATAATTCGATTCTATCAACCCCTGTGCTCAACGGGTACTTATTTATCGACCCCGAAAGGATGAAAGGCAAAGACTACCTGGGCAGAATTTGAACTCAGAACGTAAAGGCAAACGAGACGTCGCTATGCATTTTGTCCGGCATGCTTAACGATTCTGCCAATCATGCCTTAATGCTGCCAATTTTGACACAAGGAAAGCAGGTTTGAGACCAGGAAAGGGGAAAGACGATAATATTGACCCCAGTTCTTGACTGATACTTTATTTTATCGACTCCCAGAAGGATGAAATGCAAAGTCGACCTCGGTGGCATTTGAACTGAGGACGTAAAGCACCTGAAGA
>NC_142930.1:123378183-123380683 GCF_046866305.1 Octopus bimaculoides | reverse complement strand
TACGTAACTGGTATTTCATTTATCGACCCCGAAAGGATGAAAAGCAAAGTCGACCTCGGTGGAATTTGAACTCTGAGCGTAAAGCCAGACGAAATACCACTAAGCATTTCGCCTGGCGTGCTAACGTTTCTGCTAGCTCGCCGCCTTTTTCACAGGGATATATTGGCTTCTTCTCAACGGACATTGAGCAAAAGAGACTAACGTGGAAGGCACTTACCTAAGGACACGTGTAGGCGTATCGAACGCGGAGACAGTTACAAAACGAGCACATTAGTTGCTCAGCGAACCCTCACAGCAATTCAGATCTATAACCCGGTTCTTGGTTTGCAATCTTCTCCAGAGTTTCCTTTCTCAAGCTTTCCTCTGAGTCTACACACAAAACAGGTATATATATATATAATCGAAAAATACAAAAATGGGACAAGAACGCAAAACATCTAGGCAATCAGGTGATACAAAATACGGACAACAAAACATCCAGACAGACGATACATAGAAAACAAGGACGGGTCATTCAGAGTTTCCCATCCTCAGTCGAGTTCCAGAATATCTTTGCAATTCCGTATACCAGTTAAATCTTGCTGCTCCGATGTCGCAAATAGCCAGTAGGTTTAATTCAAATTCATTATTAGCGACGGAAGCAGTGTTAATACCTAAAGGTGGTCTTTATATCAAACTTCATATGAAAGTTTTTTTAGTACACCGAATACTGCGTAATTAGCCTTGAGAAATCCTCTCGCATAGGTGCTTGGTGCATAAAAGCGTACGCCTCCTACTCAAGATTTCCAATAGAGTGGAGTCACGTGATATTATAGACGATTCTTGTCTACTACGATCTCTATATATGCTTACTGAATAAAATATTTTGGATTTATTGAAATTATCTCCGTTTCCAGGTAGGATGAGCTAATGGCTTGCTAGCAAGTAGAACTAACGCCAAACGAGAAGATATGGTTTCAAGAATCAATACCCTCCAAAACTGGCATTATGGAAATATAGATGAGCTAACGACAATTCTTCTCCAAGTGAAACGTGAATATGTCAATGAACGTTTGGCCGAAGCGTGAAGCTTCTGTATTCAGTGATCTCAAGATGCTTCCGTTAGACAACATCACTCATCATAGCAACCAAGCAGAAGAAAACTGACGCTTGAAACATCAAACCTGAGATAAGTTACAGTATTATTTATAAAAAGTATTATCCTTGACCTTCGTCGATTACGACGAGTAATGTGCCAGTTCATACAGTCAACCGAAGAGCCTGCTCATGAAGTTAACGTGCCAGTGACAGAGTACTCCACAGAAATGTGTACCTTTCCGTAGTTCTCAGAGTGTGGCAAGGCTGGTCATTTTGAATTACAAGTACAACTCATTTTTTTCCCAACTGAATGGACTAGGGCAACGAGAAATAAAGTGCCTTGCTTAAAGACGCAAAATGTATCAAAAGTAAATAATACTGCACTTGGAAGCTAATTTGAATGTGTAAAAGTGTTAATTAATTAAAGCCGGTGGATAGGAATGTTTGGTGGTTTGGATTAAGAGAAAACCATTATGGATTGCTTTCAGGTTTATAATAAACTTTAAGCTCTATGCAAATAAAAAAGAGAGATTTTCAAATTATCTTAAGCTTACTAGCAAAGAAGCAGTAGAAATAATTCATATATTATAAAAAAAAGCTAATGAATGTAGAGAGGATTGTTTCTATTGAGTATACAGAAATTGAAATACGAACATTAAAGGAAATATATATTCCGCTATTCCAAGTTATTAAATGAAAGATAACAGACAAATCGTGCTAGCTATATAATAGTGTTAATATAGTAGAAACTGAATCATACTTTTCAGAAATTAATATCTAAACAAACACGATGTTTATATCTACAAAATACGTTAATCTCCATGGCCATTAAGTGATACTAACATAAAGAGAGATCATTTTCCCAATATATCTATTTGATGGCGTAAAAGACGTACGGTTATATTTGATGCATTTCAAGACTTCCAGTAAAAGCGTTTCTAATATATTAAACCGTGATATTTAAAGCAGTCTCGCAGTACATTGCAAGACATTACAGTGCAAGCAATAATCCTTTCTGTTATAGGTACAAGGCCTGAAATTTGTGGGGAGTGGGAAAATCGATTACGTCAACACTAGCTCTCATCTGGTACTAATTTTATCGACTCTGAAAGACAAACTCGACCTGGTCGGGATTTGAACTCAGAACGTAATGATGTGCGAAATACCGCTAAGCCTTTCACCCGGCGTGCCAACGTTTCTTATTAATTTATTTGCCCACAAGGGGCTAAACATAGAGGGGGCAAACAAGAATAGACAAAGGGATTAAGTCGATTACATCGACCCCAGTGCGTAACTGGTACTTAATTTATCGACCCTGAAAAGATGAAAGGCAAAGTCGACCTCGGCGAAATTTGAACTCAGAACGTAAAAACAGACGAAATACCGCTGAGCATTTCACCCACAGTGCCAACGATTCTGCCAG
>NC_142930.1:123358183-123375683 GCF_046866305.1 Octopus bimaculoides | reverse complement strand
GATTGTCCATGCAATTTCGGCTGGTTATTCTCGATATTGCTCCAATCTGGCCAGCCCCAAGGAAAAACTAAGCTAAGAGCATTAGATTCCTTAGAAGAAAGCAGCGAATGTATACAAAAACAAGGACGGAAAAAAGAGAAAAATGTTACACGAATACAATAAAAATAATAACAGGACATAACAACAGATGTCTTTCGACTAAGGACGAATTAAATTAAGCTGGCGTGTATGGAAATGAAGCCATAAGGCAGGGATACAAGATTTCACAGGCACAGGGAGGAATAACGATGTTGCACGCACAACGGCCGGCCAAGAAAGACAGATCAGTCTTGGCCGAACAGCGGTCACGCGGGAAGAGAAGAGAGAGATGTAGAGGCATAGGGACAAAAGAATTAAGGAAGGGCGAGGAAGAATGACAAGGACACAGTGATGTGAAAAGTGGAGGGAAACTGAGCAAGAGGAGAAGGCAATGAAATGTGAGCGAGCGGGGAACGAAAGAACGAACAGTGGAATGGACGAATAAGGGATAAAAGGCTAATAGACAAAAATACAGTCATACAAGATTTAGAAAAATGCATACCTACATATAAGAGACAAGGTGCACGTACGCCGCTATATATTCTTTACTCTTTTCTTTTACTTGTTTCAGTCATTTGACTGCGGCCATGCTGGAGCACCGCCTTTAGTCGAGCAAATCGACCCCGGGACTTATTCTTTATAAGCCTAGTACTTATTCTATCGGTCTCTTTATGCCGAACCGCTAGTTGACGGGGACATAAACACACCAGCATCGGTTGTCAAGCAATGCTAGGAGGACAAGCACAGATACACAAACACGCACATATATATATATATATACATATATACGACGGGCTTCTTTCAGTTTCCGTCTACCAAATCCACTCACAAGGCTTTGGTCGGCCCGAGGCTATAGTAGAAGACACTTGCCCAAGGTGCCACGCAGTGGGACTGAGCCCGGAACCATGTGGTTGGTAAGCAAACTGCTTACCACACAGCCACTCCTGCGCCTATATATATATATATATATATATATATATATATATATATATATATATATATATATATATATATATATATATATATATATATATATATATATATATATATATATATATATATATATATATATATATATATATATATATATATATATATATATATATGCATATATAGGTAGATTATTTATATATTTATATATTCGTGTGTGCGTATTTGTGTGTGTATATATATAATCTGGAACACACAGACACACATATATATGCATACATATATGTATGTATGCATCTATGTATATTCCTCACCCTTTATCTTCTGTCTCTGTGTCTATCTATCTATCTATCTATCTATCTATCTAACTACTATCTCTCTCTCTCTCTCTCTCTCTCTCTATATATATATATATATATATATATATATATATATATATATATATATATACATATATATATATATATATATAAATATATATATATATATATATATATATATATATATATATATATATATATATATATATAGGCGCAGGTGTGGCTGTGTGGTAAGTAACTCGCTTACCAACCACATGGATCCGGGTCCAATCCAACTGACATCTTGGGCAAGTGTCTTCTACTATAATCTCGGGCCGACCAAAGCCTTGTGAGTGGATTTAGTAGACGGAAACTGAAAGAAGCCCGTCGTATATATGTATATATATATATATGTGTGTGTGTGTATGTTTGTGTGTCCCCCCAACATCGCTTCACAACCGATACTGGTGTGTTTACGTGCCTGTAATCTAGCGGTTCGGCAAATGAGACCGATAAAATAAGTACTAGGCTTACAAAGAATAAGTCCTGGGGTCGATTTTCTCGACTAAAGGTGGTGCTCCAGCATGACCACAGTCAAATGACTGAAACAAGTAAAAGAATTTAAAGAGAGTTATTTATATATATATATATATATATATATATATATATATATATATATGCAATGTATATATGTATGTATGTGTGTATGTATGTATGTATGTATGTACGTATGACCTGGCAGTGACTTTGAAGTTTTATCGGTAACTTGCGATGTCAGACAACGCCGTCAGGCAACGTCGTCACACCGGATACCACCGGAATCCATCTATATCATGTCCCGGCGTCAATAATCACCACTGCATTCGAAATATACGTACTAGTAACTTACCGGTCTAACGACGACATCTCCCGCTGAATCTTTGAAGTTAGTGTCAATAAAATGATCGATAGCATTTAACTCTGTACTTATAAGGAGTCCTTTCTGTTGAATGCTCAGACATTGCTTCGTTGTTTTTTTTTCCTTTTTCTCTTCTTTAATTTCACTGCACGCTGTGCATAATTTCAGTGCATGTATAACGTGTTTGTAGTGTTTGAATATATACATATATAAATACATACGCACAATATACATATGCATACAGGGAAATATATATTTGTATATGTACATTTATATGAAAGTGTATATATATATATATATATATATATATATATATATATATATATATATATATATATATATATATATATATATATATGTATGTATGTATGTATGTATGTATGTATGTATGTATGTATGTATGTATTTTTTATATATGTTTGTATGTGTGTATTTTATCATCATCATCAGCAGCATCAATCCTCTTCTTCCCTGTTGGAAGCTACATCGTCGACGATTCAACGCCATACACACCTTGCCTTTTGTAAAAATGTTTCTTTTTTCTTCAGATTTCCTCACGATGTTTCACAAACACACATATATACACACACATAACATAAACATATATGACTTGAACTGTTTTATATTCATACGTATTTAAATGTATATATGTATGTATATATATAATAGAATATTATATATATATATATATATATATATATATATATATGTATATATATATATATATATATATATATATATATATATATATATATATATATATATATATATATATATATATATATATGTATATGTATATATATATATATATATATATGCAAAAGTATAATATAATACGATATAATATATAATATGATAATAATGTATATAATATAAAAAAATATATATAATATATGTGTGTGTGTGTGTGTGTGTGTGTGTGTGTGTGTGTGTGTGTGTGTGTGTGTGTGTGTGTGTGTGTGTGTGTGTAACTCACTCCACTAAAACAGGTCGCATAAAGATTGGCAATGAAAAGGTTGTTTCACCTGCGGTACTCCAGGATGTACACAGCCTTAGGGCTGAAACGTATGTAAGAACAAAAAGGTAAACACACGCGCGCGCGCACACACACACAAATATTGGAAGACACTTGCACCAGGTACCACGCAGTGAGACTGAACTCTGAAACATGTGGCTTATTTAAATATGTTCATGTGTTTGTGTTTGTCCCACACCAACGCTTGACAATCGATGTTGTGTTTTTCTCCCCGTAACTTATCACTTCGGTTGAAGACACTGATAAGATGAGTACTAATCTTACAAAGAATAAGTCCTGGGTCGATTTGTTGGACCAAATGTGATCCTCCAGCACGGTTGCAGTCGTCAAATAACAAGTAAAAGAAAGAATATATATATATATATATATATATATATATATATATATATATATATATATATATATATATATATATATAGGGCTGGGAGAGGAGATTTTCCACAATATATTTGTTTGTAAGTGACCAAAATAAGGGTGTTGTCTCTAAAGGGCTGTACGAACGCCTCAAATGAAATTGTCTCATAGACAAACAAAATGCACTACGAACTAAAGTTTACATATTTTAATGACAGTTTTACATGCATTTTGATTTACCACTTAATTTAATATTGTATAGAAAGAAGTCAACACGGTCTAAGGTTGTCATGCAGTAATTTTCATGTGGTCTACAATTAATGAATGTTATCTATCTACCTATCTATCTATCTATCTATCTATCTATCTATCTATCTATCTATCTATCTATCTATCTATCTCTCTCTCTCTCTCTCTCTCTCTCTCTCTCTCTCTTTCTATATATATATATATATATATATATATATATATATATAGAGAGAGAGAGAGAGAGAGAGACATACAGTATTTACTCATGTGTAAATAAATTTTTACAGTATAACCAAGTATAAAGAGTGTGACTTATGCAAAGGAAATATGGAATATGAATGTATCTATACATATGTATATTTATGGATACACACACACACGTACATTAATACATACATACATGAACATACACACATGCAAAAGTACACACATACAAGCACACACACACAGAGTCAAGTTACTTTGTGTTCAGAGAAGCACTTTTAAACCATATCTAAAGGAAAAAGCTAAGACCTAACCTAAGCGATAAATTATAATTTCTCTATTTTTCTTTTATATACAGTTCGATATAAATTTTGCAGTGATCCATGAAAATGAGCCTAGATGTTTCAGATACTTCTTTAACTTACTTCTTGATTGTTTCCAGCATGGCTCGTTAAATTCATAAGGATAGTAAAGATTTTCTACATTGACCTTTCATATTTTCAGTGATAAGGCTTCCATTCATATGTATATACATGTGCATTTGTGAGTATGTATATGTGTACATACATATGTACATACATGCATGCATATATATATATATATATATATACATATATATATATATATATATATATATATATATATATATATATATATATATATATATATATATATATATATATATATATATATATATATATATATATCGTTGGCAAATCATAAATACGAAATAGAAGCACACTCTAAGTTATAGAGCATTAGAGTAATTAGATAAAGATAGTTATGGCCGGTTTATGGTGTTATTCGGGATCTCTCATCCATAAAGAGCTTAGCTTTACGGTATTGCTTCCGAGCCTAACGGCCGGTCGCCTGTTGCCTTTCTTCAACGTGGAATGCAGGATGTCTTTTTTCTCTCTCCACCTTTAAGAGAGGTTGTAGACCACCACCCTTTAGAGTCTGAAGAGACACCGTAAAGTTAAGCGCTTTATGGACATGAAACCCAAGGTAACTCAAAGGCCAGCCATGACTATCTTTATTTAATATATATATATATATATATATATATATATATATATATATATATATATATAGAAGGTTTAGATTTAGATTCAAGATTGAATATGGTACTTATGTTTAGGCACCAGAATATAGTATGGAATGGTATTATACAAAAACCATTCCCAAAAAACTAGGTGATCAAAAAATCAAAATAAGCAACACGGATTTCAAAGATGATTGCAGTACTGTGATTTTCTGCATTTTTCCTGCAGCTGAAGATTGCTCTTCATATTGCATTTAATGTAATGCTCGCATTACTTAAATAAATGGAGTAGCATGAAACGTGCGTACTGCAATCATCTTTGAAATCCGTGTTGCTTATTTTGATTTATATATATATATATATATATACATATGCATACACATACATTCATATATATATATATATATATATATATATATATATGCATACATACATGTATATATATTCACTTATGCGTGCTCACATACAAACCGATGTACAGAAGAACAAACATATGTAGATTCATACATAAATAGTTTTATAAACAATATACAATAGCATTAAAAACAGACCGTCCTGGAGTAAACAGAGAATTCCTCTGTTACTGAATACATGCATATACATCAACTCAAGGAGTATTGGTGAAACACACCTCTCATAACATCTGTCAAGTGTAAATGTAATAGATTGGTCATTGTTCTTTGGGAGAGACAAAGTAAAGTATGTATCGTCATATTGTTCGGCTGCTCTATTGATATGAACATCTCTTTGAAAAATTAATGTAGTGCCATTGTAAACCTCTAGATAAATCATACACTTTTTGTATGTACTTCAGACTAGTGGATACGATTTTGTTTCGGAAGTGAAAAGTCATTGATATCTATGGTGAAATACGTAGCTGTCGCTTTCGTGATCATTTCTGGGGCTATGTCGTTTTACCTAGTTCTGACATATACCGTCTTTTTAACACTATACGTTTGGAAGGAATTTTTCCGTGACGAAAATCCACAGCTTCTAACCTGTAAACAACACATACGTTACGTCTGTTCTATTCTTAATATATATTTTTAATTATAGAACCGATTCCATTTCATAATTCGAATATATGTATAAATATGTCTATATAGTATGTATGCATGTATGTATACATATGCACATATGTATTATCAAATAATTGTATGTGTGTGTGTGCATGTTCTGATACACGCATATCTGTGTATGTGTTTATATTTTGATATACATTTGCGTGTATGTGTTGTGTACAGCTGTATGGGTTTCATAATAGTATCTGTGTGTATAAGTGTGTCAGTAATTTTTATATTTAAATACTTCCAAGTTTCTCTCCTACCCTATCTTTCTTTCTTTCTTTCTTTCTTTCTTTCTTACTTTCTTTCTTTCTTTCTTTCTTTCTTTCTTTCTCGCTTTCTCTTTCCCTCTCTGTTCGTCTTTCCGACACTCTCTTATGGTCACTCTCAATCATTCTCATTATTTTGTTTTATAATTTCCAAGTATTTGTCTCTAGATTTCGCTTTGACTACTTCTTATGCATATGCATGTATAGACATATGTGCATAAGCAAGTGCGTGTGCACACACATATCTCTCAATCTTCCGAAAGAAATGCTTATTTCACTAACTATTCCGTCCACACACTGTTTCTTTTATGACTACTACCCCTTGACATATTCCACTGGTGATCCCTCGTTACCTTTCCTTTTTTTCTGCCTCATCCCACACCAACTTATCAGATCCTGCATCACGCCAAGATTAAGTTGCTGACGATAGAGAGGAGGGGGCGATGAACCATACCACTCAGAACAAACGGTGTGCTCCACTCCTACACACGATAATGATCATGATGGCGTTGCTGCGGAGCATGGCCAGAGTCCTGGTCCACATCTGGTTCGGCCACACCGTGGAGTATATCGCCGATGAGGTGGCTTTGGCGCAGACCGAAGAAAGATAGGTCAGTAGAGCCAGGTCCAATGTAGAATGGAAACCAAGGCCACCGAATCTAACAGACAGCACAGCATGTTGTAGCACGTTGTCAAAACTGACATTGCAGATCACTTCAGCACAACGCTATGTGGTGTTACCGAAACCACTGGATGACTTGGCGCACTGCGAAGCGGGAAAAGATGATTAGGCAGAGTAAAGCAATATTTCAAAAAGAAAAGCGCCATGTGCGTGACAGTGAGGGGCAACTTCTCGGTCACCCAGTCAAGTCTACCAGCCTGGTCTTCGGCCACTCATTTATGGCTTTCGGCCCCTCATCTTCTTGAGGAATCAAGAATGCGGACAGCTGAGTATGAGACGTTCTAAACATTTTACATAGCTCACATTTATCACCTCAGATGTGGCCAAGTTGATTTCAAGCCCGGGAAGCTTTAAAACTAGGATAATCTGCTCAAGGTCCCTACCAACGAATTTGATTCTCCTTAATTTATTTAATTATTTATTTATTTATTTATTTATTTATTTAATATTTATTCATCAATTTAAGTATTTTTATATTTATTTATTTTTTATGTATCTTTATATCTATTTATTCATTCATTTTGGTGTGTATACTTTTGTATGCATCTGTATTCATCATTTATCCATGTGTTTATTAATATACTTTTCATTTTTATTTGCTTGTTTTTCTTAACGTTATTATTTCTCTTTTGTTGTAGTTTATTTTTAATCCGTAGCTCACTTGTTAGTATCCACCCAATAGGTCAGCATGACCCGGAAATTTCTCTATTTCATATTTCAAAACAATTTGTTTAATTGCATTTTAGTCGGACGAGACAGCTGACACCACCCAATTACAATATATGACATAATTATTCCCACATGAACAATGTATAATATACATACATATATATATATATATATATATATATATATATATATATATATATATATATATATATATATATATACACATGTGTGTGAGTATGTATATACACACATACACACATACACACACACACATATATGTATGTCTATATATATTTATATACACACATATGTATACATGTATATATAAGGGAAAAAGAATAGGGATTTGGAATACGGGCCTGATTACCTGATTACCACTCTGACATAGTCTAGATCCGGGTAACCACGTCGAATGATAAAGAACGCACAAAATTACTCTTTACTCTTTTACTTCTTTCAGTCATTTGATTGCGGCTATGCTGGAGCACCGCCTTTAGTCGAGCAAATCGACCCCAGGACTTATTCTTATTCTATCAGTCTCTTTTGCCGAACTTCTAGGTTACGGGGACGTAAACACACCAGCATCGGTTGTCAAGCGATGTTGGGGAGACAAACACATACACACAAACACACACACACACACGTATATATATATATATATATATATATATATATATATATATATATATATATATATATATATATATATATATAGATAAATACGACGGGCTTCTTTCAGTTTCCATCTACCAAATCCATTAACAAGGCTTTGGTCGATCCGAGGCTATAGTAGAAGGCACCTGCCCAAGGTGCCACACAGTGGGTCTGAACCCGGAGCCATTTAGTTGGTAAACAAGCTACTTACCACACAGGCACTCCTGCGCTTGGAAAAAGAATGTATATACAGATAGACAGAGAGAATGAGAGAGATATAGGCAGAGGGAGAGAGAGAGCATGTACTCTCCCGTCGTTAGACGATATATGAGGGTTCGGCAATCTCTTGCCGAACAACCACACAGAATATTTGACTATAGTGATCAAATGTTTGTTTTCACAGAAGCTCATTAACTCTATTAAACCGATCGATATTATCTGTACAGGTGCACCATGCACTACATGTCAGATGACGAAATGATCGCAGAGGAGAGTGAAATTAAGTGCTTTTCTTAAGGACACAACGCAACGCCCGGTCTGGGAATCGAACCCACGATCTCACAATCGTGAGTGCTGCACCCTAACCACTAAGCCATGCGCCTTCACACACACACACACACACACACACACACACATGTCTGTGTATGTGTGAGTATGTGTGAGTGTGTGTGTGTGTGTGTGTGTGTGTGCGTGCGTGTGCGTGTTTGAATGTATTCATCCTTTCGGATTATTATTATTATTACTACTACTTCTTCCTCTACTACTACTACTACTACTACTACTAGTAGTAGTAGTAGTACTACTACTACTACTACCACCACCACCACCACCACCACGACTACTACTACTACTACTACTACTACTACTACTACTACTACTACTACTACTACTATTGAGGCCCTGAGCTGACAGAATCGTTACCATGCCAGGCAAAATGCTTAGCGGCACTTCGTCCGTCTTTACGATCGGAGTTCATAATCCGACGAGGTCGACGTTGCCTTCCATTCTTTTCAGGGTCGATGAAATATGTACCAGTTAAACACTGGAGTCGATGTAATCGACTAGCCACCTGCCCCAAAATTTCAGACCTTGTCATTGTCATCATCATCATTAAGATCCATGCTTAGTGCCTGATGATCGCCTTGAATTATTGAAATATTGGAATCCAATGAACCCAGCTTATTGTTCACAACAGATAGGCCATAATGTCTAAAACAACGTCATGGACAACAAGAATAACTGTTTCTAGCGTAGACAGAAGATCAGAGATTGTAACAGAGTCGTCAACTGTCACGTCCAGGTTTAGTGCGGGTATAGTATGAGTGAAGAGTGGGCGTATCGTCGCCGTAGAATGGGCTACGCTGCCTTGTTTGAAGGCATACTGCTTCCAGCCCATTTCCTTAAGGGTAACACATCTTCAGAATTTTTATGCGTTTCTCCATCCCATCAATATGGTCTCTATATGAGGTCTTCAAAACCACACCCTACGCTACGCAATTATTAATCATCGACTCCAGTGTTTCAGTGGTGTTTTATTTTGTCGAGAATGAATGGGTAAAAGCCAAAGTCGAACCTCGAGGAAATTTGAACTACGAACAAAAATAGTTCCGGCTAAATGACGCAAGGCATTTAGTCCGATGTTTTCTAACGAGTCTAGAAATCCACTGACCTAACTAACACCACTACCACCACCACCACCGCCACCACCACCACTACCACTATCAACAAAAGTAATGGTTTCTAACGTGAGCACATGGCCAGTAGTTTTGAGAAATGGGGTTAATTGATGACGTAGACCCCATAATTGAACCAGTAGATTATTTTACTGACTCAGGAGGAATAAAAGCAAAATTGACCTGCGTGGGTTTTGAACTCATAATGCAAAGAGCTGAAAGTAACTTCGTATAGCATTTCGACTGACGATCTAATGGTTCTGCCAATCTACCGCTTTCATGTAAGTAGCAGTTGAGCACTGGGATTGATGCAATCGGCTTACGCCCTCAACTGATATTGCCGGCCTTGTGCGAAAATCTGAAACCAAACATCGAAGTATTTATCGCGATTTGGAAATTGAGGCTAATGAAGGATAAAAAGATTCTGGCTATGTCCATATAGATTGCATCGATTCCAGTGCTCGGTTGCTACTGATTTTATAGACCCCGAAAGAATGAAAGGCAAAGTTGACCTTGGCGGAATGTGAACTCAGAACGTAAAGACGGACGAAATGCCGGTAAGCATTGTGTGCTGTGTGTTAGTGATTCTTCCCGCTCACCGCCTTAAATACCAGGATATGTCTTTTTTTTATGTTTCAACAGATGTTCGGATCGAATTATTCTCCTCCTCATAACTTCTTCAGGAGTGAAGCAAGGCTTGAGAATCCTCTGTGAAAGTAAACATCTTTAAAGCAATCATAATTAAACAGAGACTAACTTTACTAAGACGGACTAGTCGATAGACGTGTACTGTCTTCACATTCATATTTAAACGAAATTATATTGAATTCCGACGGCATTTGTCAGCTCTTCTCCTGAGTCCTAATATCTACTGGCTGAACTTCAACTTTCATCACGCTCATGCTTAATTTTCTGACCGTACTACATACATACATACATACATACATACATACATACATACATATACTTGTCTACATACATAGACACACGCCCACGCACGCACACACACACGCACGCATACACACACATACACGCACACACATATATACGCTACTATATAAAGAAAGAAATATTATGAGTAGACAATACGGAATAAATGCAAGTGTATATATATATATATATATATATATATACTGTATACATATGTATGTATGTATGTATGTATTTATATATATATATAATTATATGTATATATATATATATATTATATATATGATATGTATGATATGTGTGTGTGTGTGTGTGCGTGTGTGTGTGTATACATGTATATGATCCATAAGTATGTGTATACAACTACATACATCTATACGCACAAACATACAACCACAAATACATATTTAACTATACACATATATGTCTAGAGAATTCATAAGTTAATACATAAAGAGTATGGAACTAAAAAAATTTTTCCATCCGGCAGTTTTTACTTTTCGTT
Organism: Octopus bimaculoides; assembly: GCF_046866305.1. NCBI lineage: Eukaryota > Metazoa > Mollusca > Cephalopoda > Octopoda > Octopodidae > Octopus > Octopus bimaculoides. The sequence goes on along the minus strand of NC_142930.1, from coordinate 123,364,147 downwards.
TGCCGAGCCAAAATCTTTCAATAGAAAGTTACGTTTGAACCAGTTTGATGGTTGCAAAGCGGATGTTTACTTATGGAAACATATTGCACTCATATGTGATATTCATGACCAGTCAATGCTCTTAATAACACTGAGGTGAGGATATTTATTGAGCGCAAGAAAATAACAGAATAAAAAAAATTTAGGAAGTATCTGGGTGTTGAGCGCTCCAAGCCATATGGCCGAACTGTTAAGCCATATGGCCGAACCGACTCTCAGTGAAGGAGTCGAATTGTCCAAGTTCGAACTGGTTCGGAAATAAGTGTCAGCAAAATGCTGCCTCACTGACCTGCTTCACCAGTGATGTTTTCATTGTTATCGATTTTTGGAACCAAGGTCAACCATAATCTAATAGATATGCAATGAACAGTGATCCAGCGATGACTATCCCTTCTCTTTATTTCTTCTGGAATAATGTATCTAGGATTACATTGTCCAGTGTGTACTTACTATATGTATTTTGGGCTACATCATCAAATGCATCGTTCAGGCGTAGTAGTATAACTGCAGCTACATGATAATGCGACGAGCTGGCAGAAACGTTAGCACGCCGGGCAAAATGCTTAGCGGTATTTCGTCTGCCGTTACGTTCTGAGTTCAAATTCCGCCGAGGTCGACTTTGCCTTTCATCCTTTCCGGGTCGATAAATTAAGTACCAGTTACATACTGGGGTCAATATAGCCGACTTAATCCCTTTGTCTGTCCTTGTTTGTTCCTTCTATGTTTAGCCCCTTGTGGGCAATAAAGAAATAAGAAACGTTAGCACGCCGGGCGAAATGCTTAGCGGTATTTCGTCTGTCTTTAAAAATAAAAATTCATTGGCCTTTCAACATTGATATCAACAGTTAACATGCATTCAATGATACCTCTATTCTTTCAATTATTTTCATTGTTGCATTTTATCACATTAAGTTATAATTTGAAACAAGAAAAAAGCCTTATTGAATTCATATATGGACCGGCAAAGAAGAGAAAATATAACTGAATAGAAAAAGAGAGAACGAAAAATGAACTTGTGGGAAGTAGACCACTGCTTTAAAGTTTGTGTATGCGTGTGTGTGTGTGTGTGTGTGTGTGTGCGTCTCTCTCTTTCCTTCCCTCTCTCTCTCTCTCCCTCTCTCTCCCCCCTCTCTCTCTCACTCTCTCTCTCTCTCTCTCTCTCTATATATATATATATATATATATGTACATGCAATGTATGTGTTATAACACAAAACCCACTTTTAAGTGAAGTTAAGTATTACCTTTTTGTATTAACACTGCTTATATCGCTATTAATGATGTGTGTGTGCGTGCGCGTGTAGGTATGCATGTATGATCCAAAATTGTTCAAAAAACAACTGTCAAAAGACCGGGACAGGTGAGGGAAGAACGAACAAATTGTATTAGTTTGGCACGCAAAGAAAAATGGAAGAGACCTTGACGTTTCGAGCCTATGTTCTTCTTCAGAAAGAATGAAAAGAAGAAAGTTGTCGGGGTTAGGAAATAAAGAAACAGAGAGAAAAACGTAATATATATATTATGTGTGAGTGTGTGTGTCTGCTTTTTCATTTGGAGAAGTGGCCAGACTCTTCTGTTTCAAACGAGGTAGGTGTTGGAGATTTGTGGACGTTTGAGTCAGTTGAAGTGTGTATTCATGTATGTTTGTGCTCATGGATAACTTGTATTTGTCTGACATATCCGTTTCACTTTAGCATACAAGTGTCTCTGTTTCACACGTTCTACATTTCACTGTAGCGTACAAGTGTTTGTTCTTCGCTTTTATATGTGCATGTGTACGTGTGTGTGTATGTTCGGTGTGTGTGTGTGTGTGTGTGTGTGTGTGTGTGTGTATGTGCTCAAGAACTCCATACGCATATGTGAATGGGTGCATATGTCTAGCTCAGGAAATTCGCAGAGTGAGTGTCTCTGGAGCATTTGCCATGTTTTCATATGTTTAGGATGGGAAATTCACATGGTGATTCTTTGGAATGTTCTGCGGGATTTAACTGTACCACTGATTGATTATATTTGAAGAATATGGATTAAGTTGATTTCTGAAACAGACTATTTCAAACGTCTCCATAGTTGTCTCTTTGATGCCTTTTTTAAAACTGTATTAATTGAAGAAACAATTATCAAGACAAGCGAATTAAATTCCAGTACATATTGATTTCGATCATCTCAAACAATTTCTACAATGTTTTGTCAAGAAAAAACCCAAAATAAACGGAGTTTAGATACAAATTCTATTCTGTATTAAATCTTGGCACAAGGCCAGTAATTTCAGTGGAGGGTGTAAGTCGATTAAATCGACCCCAGTGTTCAACTTGTATTTATATTATCGACCCCGAAAAGATGAAAGACAAAGTCGGACCTGAGCGGAATTTGAACGCAGAATGTAATGACGGCCGAAATGTCTCTAAGTATTTTACCCACTATCCCAACGATTCTGCCAGCTGGCTGCCTTTTTGTATTGAAGTGATAATTCTTTATAGCGGTTCTACAGCCTCATTTGTATAGTAGAGACAAAAATGAAATCGCAAATGTTTTTTCTAAATCTATTAAAAACTAATGTAGAGAAAATGGTTTCAATTAGGGCTGCAACAGTATATGGGAAATATTTTTTAGAAACATATATCATGTGGTATCTACCAATTTTATCTGCTAAATGGATTTTCACAACCTACAAACCTTTCATACAAACCCTTCTTGATAGATTACTTTCAAATATAATTGTCATTCCCTTCACAGATTTACCATAAAATTCAACTTGAGCGTTGCACAACAAATGTTAAAGTCAAAACATTCGTTCTATAACAGCCAGTTTTAAATATGTTTAAAAAAGCATGATTGAACTTAAATGCGTTTTACATATGCATACAACGACTACTGTAGCATACCAAATATATTTAAGATTCCATGCTGGGAATAGGAAAATAGGAACGTGAATTTTAATGCAAATCTAACGCTAATCGCTGCTTTAATCTGTTCCACTACAGACTGAAGTAGCTGGGTGCGTAGCAATGTCAAGTAGATTACACACTTCTCAATTATGTGTCAACAACTTATATAGAATTAAATATTTGTCAATCCATTCTCCATTTCATTGTTAACTTCCATAACTTTCATAACAATTTAGGATTGGTCTATTGTAATCCTATTGTATATATACACTTATACAATCTCCGCCAATTATCATAAATGGACGACCAAATGAACAAATTATTCGACCGGCTGCTTATGGGTGGGTCATCATTTGAAATCTGCTGCCGACAGGAGTCTATTTTTCTACTCCACTTCAGTCTATCTAGACGTCGGCAATGGGTTTAAGATATTTTGAGAATGTTATCTACGATAGGCCGGTATCCTATCCGGTAGGAAGCTTGTCTGTAAACTGTTTCATGTTCTTAAACAGCAACTAAGTACTCCAGCTTCGAATCACTCCGGTGTTCTTAAAAGATGTTTGCTCTTTACGCTTCCTCACGCACACGCACACACACACACACACACACACACACACACACACACACACACACACACACACACAAACAAACAATTCATGCATTTCAGATAAATACGTACATTCACAAATATATACAAAGGTGCATATATGTATACATATCCTCCTTTGCATATAAGCAAGTATAATTAGTCTGGAAACAACAAGCTAAATGTGAAACTATATAGGTATTTGTTTTAAGTATCTGTAGACATCTACATGCTTAACAGTGTGTCTATTTTAATTAGCTTTACCTCTTGATACAGAGAACTATAGCAACAATAACGTTTATTTATCAATAAGATATAGTATTGTATACATACATACATACATACATACATACATACGTACATACATACGTGCATACATACATATATGCAGAATCGTTAGCACGCTGGGCAAAATGCTTAGTGGTATTTCGTCCGTCTTTACGTTCAGAGTTCGAATTCCACTGATGTCAACTTTCCCTTTCATCCTTTCGGGGTCGATAAAATAAGTATCAGTTGAGTAAGGATGTAATCGACTTAACTACTGGCTGAAATTATTCTGATCTGAAGCCCAAATTCACAGCGTCCACATCAGGTCGTGCTTGGTGGAGAGGACATGCTAGCACCTTCGTTCTGCAGTGGACTGAACATAGACAACCCAATCCACACACACACACACACACGTCGTTTCCACCAAACTGTCTTATATTTTACAGCGTTGGTCACCATGCGCTTCCTCGCATTGTTGTAACTTTCGAATGATACCACGTCGCTGGTTACGTGGGCAGGCTCACATTCGCTGGAATTGAACGCCAATCGGTCACAGATTTACCTATTTACAACGAAGTGGAATGAAGCAACGTGAGATGAAATGTTTTGCTGAAGAACGCAATGCATCACCAGTCTGAGAATTGAGAATCGAAACTAAGAACTTGTGATTGTAAGAGCAACTTCATAACCACTAAACCACACTCCTTCCAACATAACACACACACTCTCATATCAATATATACGTGTGTGTATATATACAAGGAAATGCCACAAGTAAATAGACACCCCATTAAACATCGTTTTACGTTTATTCTAGCTTGTAAAGGCTTATATCTTTTATTAATTGACATTTTCATGCTTCAGGTTCTATATATGCCTGTTTAACCATGTCATGTACAAACGAAGCCTTGGAACTGCCTAAATTTCAAAGAGGTCGTATTGTGGGTCATTCTTAACGTGGACATAGCCAGTGTAAAATCAGAAAAAAGCTTGGGATCCCGCTTTCTACAGTTAATAGAGTGATTGTGCAATTCAACAGAGACGGGAAAGAGTCCACATCACCTCGCCCAGGTTGACCAGGGCTCTCTCACAGGACCCTTCTCTGTATTAAGAGAAGTGTGGAAGATAATCCTCGTTGCAAGGCCTCTGACTTAGCAGAACACGTTAATGTCAGATCCAGAATAGTTGTCAAGTATCTCTACAAACTTGGTCGCTGTGGCAGAGCAGTAAGAATGAAGCCACTTCTTTGACCAGCCAATATCAAGCGAAGAAATGACTGGGCCAGTGAGATGGTGGAGAGGCCCCTAGCATTTTGGGACCGTCTCATATTCTTCAGTGAGTCCAGATTTGCTGTATATTCTGACAGTGGTCGAGTGTGGGTTTGGAGACTCTGTGATCAATGAAACATGGCAACTATTCTGCGATAATCTGGGGTGAGAGGGGGGCAATTTTGAGCAATGATCAATCAGAGCTCGTGGGTTGCGAGGGAAACATAAACTCAGGTAAATATATATCCATATTGCAGAAAGGACACATTGCAATTTTCTCCAGGGACGAAATGATTAAAGAAGACTCTTTATTTATGGAAGATGGGGCTTCTTGTCACACAGCTAAAATGACCCAAGACTTGTTGTATGAAAATGACATTAAAAAGCTTCCATGGCCAAGCTAGTAACAAGATGTGAATCGTATTGAACACCTCTGGGGCATAATAGACAGAAAGCTTCATAAAAGAACAAGAAAGCATCTTCAAAGCCAGCTATTTTGAGATTACTGCATGAAACTTGGCAAACAATTCCTCAAGAGAACATTCATCTGATCATTAACACACCTAATAGGGTCTTTGCATTGAAACATGCAAGTGGCATGTCTACTAAATATTAAATATTCATGTTATAACAATTAATAAATAATTTGAAAGTAAAATTTCAGATTTAAATAATTTTAACGATTAGAAGTGTGTCTATTTACTTCTGACATGTCTGTGTATATATACATACACACACGCGCACGCACGCACACACACGCGGACGCGCGTGCATGAGGAAAAGGGAAAACTGCTAACTCGGAAGCCTAATATGGAACCCTGTATACCCGCATACACACCCATACACACACACACACACACACACACACACTCAACAGCTTCACACGCACGTGCGTGTGTATGGGTGAGAGGCTGTTGAG
>NC_142930.1:123328183-123348183 GCF_046866305.1 Octopus bimaculoides | reverse complement strand
AAATGTAGACGGCCAGCGAGACTACATTATTTGTTATTCTATCATACTCATATTAACACAAAACTTTACGCAATTAGGGCATAACGCCCTCTCTACATGACCTGCACATGTCTCAAGTTTAATCACATGGAATATCCACCAGTTCCGAACTAGTGTGTCACCATTCAGAGCAATAAAGTCTCCAATACCTATGACTTGCATCAGCTGATATGTTTCTGCTCTGCTTCCTTGCTCCATAGCGGCGCATGAAATCTCTACCCTCGAGTTTGACCGTTAACGATCTGATAAACACATTCTGAAACAAATCTAATTCATGCTTGGAATTGGTATCTACCAAAAACAAATTTGATTGAAAGTCTACAATAAGCGTTTCTGAACACCACTCGTTGCCATGTTGCCTTAGCTTGGATCGCTTCTTTGGCATACATCCCTCAATAATATCATCAAAGAGAACTTCGATGCAACCGGTTTTATATCGAAACCTGGGAATAGTAGAATTAGAAGAATGTAGTGTAAAATGATCGGGCGGCTTTACACTCTTCCCGTTCTCAAATCCATGCAGCATTCTGCAGCAGTATACTCTGCAATGGTGATGTGATGAAATGGACGTAGATCTACGTTTCATCGCCTGAGAGGCAGATATCTGCAATCTGGTAAAGTGTCGTATGCTCACCGATAGTGTTTTATAGAAACTAAAACAGTGAAAATATTCGGCGTCAGAGGCTCCCAATCAACTTCCATCCTTCGTCTCTTTGAATTCGCATCTACTTAACGCCAACTTTCTAATAGACACCTTCCTAACAGATATCTTTCTAATACGCAATCTTTTTAAACACAATTCTTATACCATGAAATATTAAGAGTCCCGCCACAAAGAATGGCTTTTTCAGCACACATCGTTCTCGTGCAAAATTTGTATTTCGTCGTGAATTTATTCAAAACATACAAGTCTCACATTTACTCTTCGTTCTAGCACTTATCATATTCACTCAGTATTCATCTAAAGTAAATCTCATTCGATTTTTCTCTGTTTGTCTGTCTTTCTCCACTCTACATAGACAATCTTCGACTAAAACTTTTACCACTATAATCCTTTATAAAAGATTACCTTCATTTCTTCCTTCTGAGGATGAAAAAGACCCCTACTTTATGCATAGCTTAAGTTCATTTGCAGAGAAATGTATCATATGCACATCGAATTCTTGAAGCAGCAGTAAGAGACATGCAGCACATCTCATTACTTCCATATTTCTTAAGATCAACTTTATTCTAACAACTTTATTGTAACAACGCAGCAATACTAGTTAAATAAACGAAGACTATGATCTAAACCCATACAAGTTGTTTTCCCGCTCTCCTTTATGCAGTTCAGTGATAAACCGCCAATATTCATTCATTGCTAGGCATCTATAACATCACTGCTTTTCGTTTTAGTCGCAGTTTAAACCAGAATTTAGGCGATAAGTCAACTTGAGTACTTACTGTGTATATCTATTACGTAACCTCATTATACGCAGTTTTACCTTAACATACTCTCTCCTTCTCTCTCTGTCTCTGTCTGTCTGACTGTCTGTCTGTCTGTCTGTCTCTCGCTCTCTCTCTCTCTCTGACTCTCTCTCTCTCTCTCTCTCTCTCTCTCTCTCTCTCTCTCTATATATATATATATATATATATATATATATATATATATATGAACACACACACACACACATATCCGTTTATGTGCGTGAATGTATGTATTTATATATATATGCATTTTTATGTTATATTTCATACGCATATACGCAAACGCATATCATATGTGTGTGCGTGTTTGTACAGGCACACAAATATATACACACATACATACATATATATATACATAAACACACACGCACACATACATACATACATACATACATATATATATATATATATATATATATATATATATATATATATATATATATATATATATATATATATATATGTATATATACAGGCAGCACAGATACATTTACGTCTCTTGAGAAATATGCAGAAATACTTCTCTGTATGTTGCTATGTTTATCTCAAGATATCTGTTATATAATGTGTGAAATATCGAATAATGAGTTTCTTCGAATAGCGAACATCAGCCACAACGAGGAAATTTGTGCCTGCGTAAGTACGCAATGAATTGTGGCAATAGCCATAAAAAATGTATGAAAACGTTATTAAGGAATTTCATTAAAGCAGCATGATCTCATAAAATGAATATACAAGAGTAAAAGATATAAAGCGATTTATGATTTCCTTTAAGCTTGCATGAACTAGTTAACATATCATTTGGCATGAAGTTAAAATGTCAGTAATTTGTCTGGTGACCGCGTTATATTTGTAGTCAAAACCTTTAACAATAAAATGGCCCGGTTCACCTCATTACAAATAAGTATTGCATCGTAGAAAAAGCTTATTGTTTCCGTGCCACAGCAAGTGACACTAAGTGATTTCTCGACTTGGTAGAAACATCTTAATGAGAAGTGCAGTTTGCCAGGTACGAACTTATTGGTTTCCCAATGCGTTTCACCTTTGTTGGCGGCCATAGCACAGTAAACTGGCGTGTTGAAGTCATTGTTGATTCTTTTGCAGTTTGGTACCATAGACACAAGACTTCATCCTGCATGAAGCTACGATCATATGAGCGTTTGTGCGTGTGTGTTTGTGTGAGTGTGTGTGTGTGTGTGTGTGTGTGTGTGTGTGTGTGTGTGTGTGTGTGCATGCTTGTGCGTGCGTGGACATGTGTGTGTTAGCGTGGAAAGAGACACGACTTGAAGGTTATTACGACCCAGAACCTTTCTAGAATTCAAATTCCACTTGAAAGGAACATGATTCCTTCGCCGAGGAAATACAAGAGAATATGACGAGACCGTTACTCAGTATCCTCCAAAAGGAGTTTCAGGAATGCTTCCATCGAAGGAGATTAAATCCTGGATTAATATGTGCAGATACTTTAGTCTATCAGACCGCGGCGTATCTTACTATAATTACATATTCAAACCATGTAAAGCTCTCAGTAATTAAATAACTCTCTTAGCCGAACTAGTTTTACTGCCTTCGGTTCTGTCTGTCTATATATATGTCTCTTTCTCTCTCTCTCTCTCTCTCTCTCTCTCTCTCTCTCTTTCTCTTTCTTTCACTCTCTCTTTCTCTCTCTCTTTCTCTCTCTCTCTATCTGGTTCCCCTTTCTCTCCTAATCTCTCTCAATTTAACTCACCCTGTTTCTTTTCATATTATATATATCTATATATATATATATATATATACACACACATGAACACACACACATAGTTATCTACATACACTTATATATATATATATATATATATATATATATATATATATATATATATATATATATATATATATATATGTATGCATATACACATATAGATATGCATGTATATGCACAGTCACATACACATAGACACATTTATACATACACGTATCTTCGTGCAATAGGGTTTGATTTCACTAAACAGCATAGATCACGTGATTCTTGTTTACTTCGTAACAAAGAGAATATCTGGCCCAACCTAGGTAGCTAGGTAGTAGCTAAGAAACTCTATACAACACACCCGCCGCTTATCCTCCTGTTACATTTACTGTGTTTTAACCCCCTACCGTCCTTATACCTTGCACAAACCACTTACCCAATCTTTCCTCCCCCTAGCTTCAACCCACTGGAATTCCCTTCTTACTCCTCACCTCCCAGTTTTTCTTGTAGGCTTCAGCTTGCACATGTTGAAGTTGAACATCAAGCATATCAATCACATCAGTCACGGATAACTGCGTAGGTCATTGCCACTGACCCACGCCATGCAATATAAAACACACACGTAGAAATGCGTGTGTGCATTTATGCATATATATATATATATATATATATATATATATATATATATATATATATATATATATATATATAGATATATAGATATATAGATATGTATATGCGATGTCTGTGTGTGTTTCAAATAAGAACTAAGAAGGAAAAGTGAAAATGTGTGTGTGTGTGTGTGTATCGTTAGTAAATCATAAATCTAAAAGAGAAGAACACTCTTAGTTGTAGAGCAGTAGATTGTTTAAATAAAGATAGTTATGGACGCTTCATAGGGTTACCCAAAACTTCGCATCCATAAAGCGCTTGGCGTTACATACGTCTCGTTAGATTAGGATCTTTATGGAAGCGAAACTCTCGCTAAACCTATGAACTGGACATAACTATTTTTATCTAAACGCACACACACACAGACACACACACATACACACACATGTATGCATGTATGTATGTATGTATGTATATATATATATATCTGTAAAAATATGTGACACTTATTCGGTAGCCATAATAAAACTCCGAGTTTCGGATGCCGGGGCGGAAACACACGCCGCCACCTCTTCAGTTATCTGGCCATTGAAAAAAGTCCTATACATAGTCCTTTAGTTTTTCTGAGCCCTGTAAAAACAAATCGGAAGGTTGTGCCTCCAATTAGACCTTTTGCGACATCCTTAAAGCCAAAATATTTTCAGCAATCATTGAGTTTAATTATTCATCCGTATTTGTGGTTTCTCCACGATTTTCACCGCAGTTACAAGCCTATTTATATATGTACCCATCGTTGAGTAATTATTACATCAGTGGATCTGCTAGCTAGGAAACATATGAAGCCTGAATTACCTACACTGTTTCCTCAATTTGGATTATTATTCATATTCACGTTATATATATGTATGGTTAGTGGTATATTCGCGTTTCATACAAATGAGTATAGAGGAAATAAGTAATCTTTATTTCCACAGACTCGAATTTGGCGGCGACAGGTCAATGTAGGCAAGTACCGCAGGTGGCTACTTAGCGTCATTCTAGAGGCCAGGATTGACGGCAACATCTGGTACGATCTTTAATGACCTGAGTATGCACCAACTTAAGCTGGTGCTGCAAAGTCTGGAAATCCCTTTAATCACCTTGGCCATCTACATTCTCATACAAACTCAGTTGCCTTAATTATATCCTCCCACTGAGCGTATTTGTGCGAGAACGAGAGAGTGAGCCTGATGTACGCGCAGTCATTTTCCACTTGAATAAAAAAAATGCTAATCTAGTATCTGTGTCTACTGTAATACTGCGTCATACGCAAATGACAGATTGCCACTAAGTATCAAATAGTCTCTTAAATATATTTGTAAAATAAGATTGTATGTGTCTATTTGTCACTTTTTGGCCTTGACTTTCAAAAACAATTCATCAAGAAATAGAAGCTTTGCGTCTTTTGTAATGAAAGAAGAAGGTGTCCTAGAAATAAATATCTTATTGTGTCATTCATTTGATTCGTCTCTCCCTTTCTTCTTTGATAGCCAGGTAACCTAGCTATTTGCCGTGGAGGAGACTAGTCTAGCCTGAAAGATCGTACCTAGTTAAAGTTAAGTATCTAATATCATATCTATGCGAGGCCATTTTCCTTTTATCAACATATATATTTGCACATTTCTATATATTTAGCACATACATTTATTTTTTTTCCATTTTCGTATATTTATATCTTTAGTGAGTGTATATCAAAGTTAAGCTTTGGTTTTCAATGCACCGCAATAAACTAAATACATGTAGTATACTAGAAAAAAATATTAAACTAAATCTGAATGTTGTTACATCAAAACATTACTTAGAGTAGATCATCGAGGCTTGATGGACCAAATGATATTTCAAATGCTTGCATTTGTAGCTATATTATAATTCAATCTACCTTTCCTTTAAGTCCTCTTATCTACAAAACTATAGTTTCAGAATTCATGGACCATTGTTTGCTCTTATGGGAATACACTGACACATAATACAAATTAATGTAAAGTAGTTGCGGGTTTTGAAATGTATCAAAAACAGTAGCACAGGCCAAAGTGATATTCAATTCGAGGCTGAAAGAGTTGTTAAAAATACATTATGAAGAAGAATGTATTTGTAAAACTCCAAAGCTTGTAGTTTAATCAATCCGTTAGTTTAATTAAAGGAATTGATTAAACTAATGGAAGACGTCTTAAGAAAGAGGTCTTCTACATGCACTAATTCAGATAATTTTAGGGCAAAAAAGGGCGGATGTAAATTTTATTATGTTCGTTTCTGATGGGTTCTCCTGGCATTACCCCAAAACTTTTGGTAATTCTTTTGATGTATAATTCGCAAAGTTCTTGCAGCAATCCTTCTCTTAAAGTTGTATTATTCTAAAAAACAAATGTGATCCTACATCTCATTCAACTGTCTATACTCTAAATTCCATTGACTGGTATTCTGCTTGCAATATTTATGACAACAGCAAACTAGCAAAAGAAATTGTTATTTTGTCTGTTGGAATGCATCTCCATAATTGTCGAGATATATTAATGAAGCTGTAAATGACGCACTTCGTAAACTTTTACAGAATGGCTTTCAGTGTCTGACAAGTCCAGGGTGTTTTGGTGCGACTTTGCACAGCATTTAATGTCTTAAAAACAATTGGCGGAGCTGCTTTCGTGAACATAGAATCCATTATTCGTTTTGGAAGTGAGTGAAGGTCCTGAAACTTTCACAAATATGCCACAAGAGAGTCAGTAACATTATAACTGGGCTGACTTTTGTTTTGAAAATAGGAATTGGAGGAAGGAAGGAATAAATAAATTCTAATGGCAAGACTGAATTACCAAACAGTGCTAGGGTTGTAACAAATTTACGCGAAATGGTGTGCTGCGTACATGGTGGGGGTGGTCGATCGAAGGGTGACGCTTTATTTGCAGGCGGCTTTTGAGTCTACTGGCTAAGTCTATATAAGGGGCAGTGGTGCCAAATTCAAGGGCTGCTCTTGGTGGCATACATTCTAGCTAGGCCACAGGAAATGGCATTTCTTTAAGAAAACTATTGTATTATGTAATCTTTACAGAACAGGCAATGCTATCTACATAAAAGTTCGTAGTGTAGCCAACATCAACTCCTTAAACTCTCCCATGGATTAGGTTTTACGATGCAATCCACCATTAATTTTCACTGATTCCTGTTTTATCGGGCAGTCCTCTTTCTTCCTTACCATTTCTGGTGTTGGGTCAAATAATGTGGAAATTATCAATATATTTGATGGAAATAGTCATTTAAAAAGGTATTGATTTTGGCGATAAGGAAAACAGTTCGTACAACCACACCACGGAGTTCTTGAACAGCCGTAACTTTTGTGAAGTGTACCCATCTGTATTATTGACAACAGAAAAAGTGTGGAACGACGTGTCATGATGCCATTGCGATATTCAAGCGAAACTTACAAACTTGGCAACAGAACAAAAGTTAAAATTTCGAATAAAATATCTGCACGAACGCATGAATGAAGGCCACAAAGTTACAAAATGAATGTATGTCATTTAAGTAATCTCATAAGAGAGTTCAAACGTTTAGCCTTACGCGATTACAGCTTGTAGTTTGAGTAATTTCCTCAATGAAAGTCAATAAATCACAGGGATTATATTTGAATAAAATGAACAGCTACACAACTGAATTTATCCAAGTGTTGAATTAATACTGCGTAAAATATGCCTATTTTTCATAACTGAAATACAGCAAATCTCTAGTTTAGCAGAGCGCAGTTTAATGTTTATCGGATTTACCGATATAGTACTACCGTTACAGTCACAGGAAAATGCACATCTGATAAGCTATCAAAATAAAAGTAAAAATTATAATTGTTCATGATAATAAATTTTACATTACATCGTGATTAGGTCCCACTGCGCACTAGATTGGGTGTCTTCCTCTATAGCTTGGGTTGACCAACGCCTTTTGAGTGAATTTAATAGATGGAAACTGTGTACCAGCTTCTCATAAAATGCATGAATGTATGTGTGAATGATGGTGGTGTGCTTACGTTTTTTTTTTAAATTCTTCTTTATTTGTTAAACTATTTTGTTGTTGTACTTATTAAGTATTAATCATCAATATGTACCTTCATCAACAACGATGCTAAATGCTACCAAGCAAAGCGACTGCGGAGCAGACAGCCAGACAGACACACACATACACACACAAACACATATAATATATACACACGCGCACACACACACAAATACATATACTTATGTGTGTGTACATTCGTTGTGCGTAAGCCTGTGCATATATATGTATATGTGTATATATATATATATATATATATATGTGTGTGTGTGTGCGTGTGTGTGTGTGTGTGTGTATGTGTGTGTCTATGTATATGTGTGTGTGTATTATATATGGATATGGATGTGTATATATGTATGTATATTTTTATATATGCCTGTGTATTTATATATATATATATATATATATATATATATATATATATATATATATATATATTCGTGTGTGTGGGTGTAGATGTGTGTATTCATATGTATAAACATATATGGAACAGGGAGAGATAGAGAGAAATAGAGAGAGAGAGAGAGAGAGAGAGAGAGAGAGAGAGAGAGAGAGAGAGAGAGAGAGTCGTAGAGAAGTGCAAGTAAGAGGAAATGAGGGAATGAGAGACCTTGATGAAGAGAAACATATCTCTTAATTTCTTCGTCATGGTTTTACACTTGAAAACCTGATAACGCCTGCACTTGAAATAAGAAATAATAAAATAAAAAATGAAATAAGATAAGAAGTATACAGAATTTGAAGAGACGCAGAAAATATAAATAAAATGAAATGGAAGGCTCTGAGTCACAATGTAGAGACTATGTTTATTCATTGTTTACATATAAGAAATGTGTAGAAGGAAACGGAGGGAGAAAGGTTTGAGATGAGAGATGGGGAAACAGACGGTGAGAGAGAGAAAGAGAAGAGGTGTATGTTGTGGAGCGAGAGTTGAGGAAGAAAGTCGAAACTTGTACAGTGAAAAACAGAGGGATAGAGAATGTATATGTGTGTGAGAGAGAGTATGTGGGGAAATACTAGCATCCGCACGCACACATCAGCAGATCTATCCATTCACATACACGCACCCATCTATGTTTGTATGTATAAATGTATCAATCCCTCCCACTCTCCCTCTTCGCATACGTAAATACATACATAGATACATGTACACACACACATATATATATATACATATTTATATATATAAATGCCTATACATGTACACATACATATATACATGCATTCACATGCGCACACACACACACACACACACACACACACACACACACACACACATATATATATATATATGCATGTACATGTGCACATACAGTTATGCATGCATTTGCATGTATATATATATATATATATATATATATATATATAGACACACGTACCAAACACACGTACATATATATATATATATATATATATATATATATATATATATATATATATATATATATATATATATATATATATATATATATGTATATACATATGTATGTGTGTGTAGAGAGAGAGATACATAGACACAGAGAGAGAGAGAGAGAGAGAGAGAGAGAGAGAGAGAGGAGAGGTGGCGAAGAGTAGGAGGCTGCAAAAGTAGAGAGAGAGAACTATGTAAGAAAAGAAGAGAAAATTCTGAGTTAATAACATATGAGAGAAGGCAGAAAGATGAGACAGCTGGAGAGACAGAAATTGGCACGAGTAAAAAGAGTATAGCTGAGAGAAAGAGAGGGAGAGAGAAAGAGACTGACAAGCAGACGGTCAGACAGACATACAATCAGTCAACGAAACAGAAAGTGGTCTGTGAGGGTGGGAGAGAGATTTCATGAAAGGTAGGCTTAAATATATATATATATATATATATATATATATATATATATATATATATATATATATATATATATATATATATATATATATGTGTGTGTGTGTGTGTGTGTGTGTGTGTGTATGTATTTATATATATATATATATATATAAATGAACATATGTACATTGTATATATACCTATATATATATATATATATATATATATATATATATATATATATATATATATATACGTGTGTATGTATAGATGTAAGTATGTGTGTGTGTGTGTGTGTGTGTGTGTTTAGAGAGAAAAAAAGAGAGACTGACTGAATAGGTGAGTGAGCAAAAGAGAGTTGTATAAGAGAGGGACATAAAGCGGGAAGGAGGAAAAGAGAGAAAGAAACACTTATGTCATTCATTGCATTAGCGCTGTTTTCACACTAAGATAAGTAGAATTCTGTGATTCTTTCGAGTGTTTCCTCATTCATATTAACTAACAACACAGCCATAGCTGTCTGCCTATAGAAAAATATACACTGTTATCATACATACATGTAAGACTGCGCATGTAAACACACATATATACATAGAGACGGAAACACATGCGTATACGCATATATATATATATATACATAAAGAGATATATTCATAGAAATATATTTTGCTTCAGAGCAGACATATATAGACACACCCATATAGGAAAAAGAATAATAAATAACATGCACGCAGGCACATACAGATGTACACACAACCTCATAGGAAATATAAGTAACACGGTTATAAGTGCGCGCACGCACACACACATTTAGACGCACAGACACATGCGCGCACATACACACACGCACAAACCCGTATACAAACGCTTCACAAACATACCCATAGGCGTACACATACGCTTAAGCATACACCCTAGCGTAAAAACGCTTACTGACACACACACACACACACAGACACACACACACAACCACACACACATACGCAAGCACATACATATGCGTACACATGCACGCGCACACAGTCATGAACATCTTGACGCATACATATATGCACACATACATCTACAACAAAACGCACACATAAGGAGACCCGTATAAATAAAAGCCGTATAGACGTAGGAGTGGCTGTGTGGTAAGTAGCTTGCTTACCAACCACATGGTTCCGGGTTCAGTCCCACTACGTGGCACCTTGGGCAAGTGTCTTCTACTATAGCCTCGGGCCGACCAAAGCCTTGTGAGTGGATTTGGTAGACGGAAACTGAAAGAAGTCCGTCGTATATATGTGTATATATGTATGTGTGTGTATATGTTTGCGTGTCTGTGTTTGTCCCCCCAACATCGCTTGACAACCGATTCTGGTGTGTTTACGTCCCCGTAACTTAGCGGTTCGGCAAAAGAGACGATAGAATAAGTACTAGGCTTACAAAGAATAAGTCCTGGGGTCGATTTGCTCGACTAAAGGTGGTGCTCCAGCATGGCCACAGTCAAATGACTGAAACAAGTAAAAGAGTAAAGACATGCACACTCACTAACAAAACAGTTCGTCATACACACACACACACACACACACAAACAAACACACACACACACAGACATTGATCTATCCGTAAACACACAAAAAAGCGGCCATAATAAGAATACCCACATATCCACCCAGAAATAGATTTGAATCTACAGACCGTTTGACGATACCCGTAAATGCTTATGTGCACGAAATCAAACTTACATACGAAACCAAGTACACACACGCGCACACACACACACACACACACACACGCACGCACACACACACGCGCACACACACGCGCACACACACGCACACACACGCAAACCCTCTCGCGCGCCCGTACACACGCACATATACACATATGGCTAAACCAACGAAGTGGTCGCTAAGTGGCCACTTGACCTGCTAGAAATAGCAACCGAAATCTCTCTCAAATGCCACCATACCAGCTTTAAAAAATGCGTAAACTAGTGCAAAATTCTATGTTTTGGTTCTGGAGGCACTTTGCATTCTGTCTGGGAAAATGGTACAACTGATACAGCTGGAATGTCTTCGACTACGGGTCTGCTTAATCAGGACTAATTTGGACTAAACAACATCAACAATAATAGCAACGACAGACGCATTAAATAGTGCTAAGCAAGGCATAAACGCATACAAAAATAAACACGCATGCACATAAACATATAAACACTAATCAACGAAAATGATGTAAGCATACGCATATTCACGCACCGTAGTATTACATATACATACGCGTAGTCGTCTAAGTACCTTCTATCGGAGCATGTCATTAAAGTTGTATGTACACACTCAAGTACCAGAAATGCACAAACACATAAGTACACAAGTGCAAAAGTATTGAAAGTGACATAAGCACTCACAATAACTCACAACTTGACGAGCCAACGAGGAAGCCTCTAA
Organism: Octopus bimaculoides; assembly: GCF_046866305.1. Classification (NCBI taxonomy): domain Eukaryota; kingdom Metazoa; phylum Mollusca; class Cephalopoda; order Octopoda; family Octopodidae; genus Octopus; species Octopus bimaculoides. The sequence continues at coordinate 123,336,029 of NC_142930.1, read as the reverse complement.
GAGGTCGCTTGGTCTGCTAAAAATAGCCACCAGGTGATCTAATCGCCTAAGTACCCTCTACCAGAACATGTCATTACACATTTACATATTGAAATGCACAAATTCATAAGTAGACGAGGGCAGAAGTATTGAAAGTGACATAAGCATCCGTGATAACACACAACTTGACGAGTCAAAGGGGAGACCTCTGAACAGTTGTTTGGTCTGCTGAAAATGACACCCAAATTTCCTTCGAATCACATTCTTCCGTCCTAATTCAAAAATTGTCACTTCGGATATTGTAGACCTTCATAGATTTAAAAAAAACTGAAATGCCGTTGCTCATATTTCGATATGAGAGTACAGAGAATCAATAGCAAGCTATAGGTCTACAAATTGTCATAGAAGAAGTTATGCATACAGACAGATCAGTGCAGAAATACACAAGTACACGTGATACACACAGATACACACCAGGATGTATAGGCACGTATATTCATACATTTTAGTTAAAAGGCAAGAGAACACTAAACACAAAGTAAAAGAATACTCCGTCGGTGTCAAGGGCGAGTAATGATTGAATGATTATTCCATATAAATATGTACTGTCAAAATAAGATTATGCTTAGGGCATCAATTGAAGGAGGTATCACAGAGATTGAGATGTTTCCAGGGATGGATTTTACCACGGTTGTAAATGGTACTGCTGAACCGAAACCAAAAAATGTTTAATAATTTGAAATGTTTCCTCCTTAGGTATGAGTAAATACTTTGTTCTTGGGGCGTGCTACTGAGTATTAAATAATAATGATTTCAAAATTTGGCACAAGGCCAGCAATTGTAGGAGTACTCAGCTGGCACTGGTGTTTTTATCGATCTAGAAGGACGAAAGGCAAAGTCGATCGACGCCAAACAAATGCAAGGGAAAGTTGATCTCAGCAGAATTTGAACTTAGAACATAAAGAGCCGGAAGAAATACTGCAAAGCACTTTGTCCGGCGTGCTAACGATTGTGCCGACTTACCACTTAGAATGGTTTCAAATTTTGGTAGCATTTGGAGGGGGGGATAGGGTAAGTCAAGTACCGACCGCAGTGCCCAACTGGTACTTTATTTTATTGCTTCTGAAATGAAAGAAGGCAAAGTTGACCTCGGCGGGATTTGAACTCAAAACTCGCTATTCATTGATTTAATGTATAAGTGACTGAGTCGTCCAGAGATACGTCTATGTTTAGCCTGAGATAGTGTAAAACAACGTATAGAATTCCTGACCTTTTGAGTTACAGACACAATCCATCGGGCAGGCTTCTCGGAATACTCTGCCGGCGTAATTTTGTTCACAAAGCTTGGACAACCCGGGGCTATAAAGAAAGACACCGACCCAAAGTGCTACACAATGTGACTGAATCTGGTATCTCGAGAGAATGACCTAAAGTCTAAATCATTTGGGCCACTCGGCGTCAATTTTACACAAAACACACACACACAAACACACACACAAGCACACACAGAGTATTACATATTCCCATAAACACACACACGCACATTCCCAGAAACAGACGCACACACACATACTCACACACACTCAAACACAATGGGGTACTCAGGAGTGTGGTATTCCTTTATATTTCAGCAAACGCAGAAGGTAGGCTTCTAGTGCCTAACACCAACATCTTAACCTCAGCCTCTTGAACGTTAGCGTACCCTAGTTCCTAATACTCATTTCCATCACTGCACACAAACACGCACACACACACATGCACACGCATACACACACACGCGCACATAGAAAGCTCATACACACAGTGATAGAAACAGTAGGTGCGCAGATTAGGATGGCATGTAGTTTCTCCTCTTAACTACCCAAAGTAAGGCACTTGGACTTTAGCGTACCCTGCTTCCTAACATCCGTTTCCATCAGTGCATGCAGACCTTCAATCAATGAAACACACACACACACACACACACACACACACACACACACACACACACACAGGCACAGAAGGATACACACACATACACGAACTCGCAGAAACATACACGCAAATACACCCACTAAAGAAAAACAAAACAGAAATGAAAATCAAAACAAGATACAAACATACCAAAAAAATGTGTCACATGAACATCCTAGTGAAAAAAAATTTCCTTTTCCCCACTTTTTACTCCCAACATTTCTACACACCTACATATAATGCCTCTGCATCTCTGTTCTTCACTGCCTTACTCATTCTCTCCTTCTCACACAAGCACATACACGTGCACAATATCCCATGCGTTACAATTCTGTTTATATATCTCTATGTATAACACAAATCCACTTTACTCCTCCTTCTTTACCCACCTCTCTCTTTCTATAAGACACATACATACACACAAGCATTTCCTATGTGCAGTAATTCCTTTTTCTATTTTAATACTTCTCGGTGGCCTGTCGAATGGACACAAAAAGAAGTACACACTGACACACCTACACAGTATACATACATAGACACACATACACATACACATATATATACGTAGGTATATATATATATATATATATATATATATATATATATATATATATATATATATATATATATATGTATGTATGTACGTATATATATATATATATGTATTTATTTATGTACATATATATGTATATGTGTGTGTATGTGTGTACTTGTGTTTGCGCGAGCTTGTGTTTGCATGCATGTATATATATATATATATATATATATATATATATATATATATATATATATATATATATATAAGCAAATCGGTGACGAACGACGAATCCAAAACCAAAAAGAAGTCCAAAAAATGTCAAAGAACCGTTTGTAGTGTATATTAGCAGTTTGACACTCAATGAAAGATTAAAAGACAAGATTAAAAATAAAAATTTGACGTTTCGACCACAGCTCTTCGTCGGACATTGAAGGAAAGTAGATTTACATATATCTCAACAGGATCATGTGTGGCATGAGATCTCCGTCGACAGGCCTCTGTTTTCAAATGAACATGCTTAACACATGCAAATTAGTTGCACTTAGTATGCAAATTAGTTGCTCATAGTATGCAAATTAGTTGCTCCAGTTCTCTGGAATTATAAGATTTGATATGCATAAAAATAGATTGGCCACTTAGTTCTTCGGTATTGGTCAAGTAGCGTAGATGCCGCTGATGGAATCTGAATAAGGCTCGAAAGTCACACACACATATATGTACAGACACACCCATATGGGACGGGAGTTGACGCGTGATGGATTTGAAGGGGCGTCGTGGTGACATGTGGCCTATATTCAGCTTTCTAAACCTAGCAGTATCTATTCAAATTCTGGCCTAAGAACAGACGATTTCTTGTTGTGGGAAGAGATACGGAGAGTGACGGGTGGGGACAAAGCAGAAAAACAGAGAGAGGTGACGTGAGACAATATTTCATGATTGCTCGTCTTTAGTTTGTTTTATTTCCCAATGTATTTTGAATTTATTTGCGGCTATCTCGTATTAACTGTAATTAGTGTTCATTTCGTACACACACATATACGCCTTAGTACGCATATCTCATATATTATATATTTTTACATGAATGCACACAGACAGAGAAGCATACACACAGACACACATATATACACACAAATAACCAGATAGACACACATACAGATATATACGTATACATACGCATGTATGGCACTGCTCAAAAGACTCCTAATAGATGAACTGTTGACATGTACTTCACTGCAGTCTTGCAAGCGAGCTGGTCCGCAGAGAAGGGACTTCCGGTGAGGTAGGAATGGAATATGAGGATTTAGATGGCCGAGTGTACTCGCCCTCACATTGTAGCTGATAGTGCGAAATAAACAATACATTAGCACACACTTGTTCCATTTTAACATAGCTATACGCATACAAACAATTGTATATATATATATTTATATATATACATATAAATCTATCTATCTATCTATCTATCTATCTATCTATCTATCTATCTATCTATCTATCTATCAGTTTGTTTGTTTTGTCTCTCTATCTATCTATCTATCAGTTTGTCTGTCTGTCTGTCTGTCTGTCTGTCTGTCTGTCTGTCTGTCTGTCTGTCTGTCTGTCTGTCTGTCTATCTATCTATCTATCTATCTATCTATCTATAACCATGAAACGATTCGTATCCAATTAACTGAAGGCTTGGTTTGTTTACGCTTTTCCCTCCGGTTTTTGTTCTATGTGTGCCATAAATATCGCCATCCGCTTTAGAGAAAAATTTGTAGTTTGGAATCAGTAGTTCTTTGAGCTATTTCTAAATTTTCAGTATGTTGGAGAAGCAACTCAATTGCTAATCCCTGTATATTTATGATGATGATATATATATATATATATATATATATATATATATATATGTATATATATATATATATATATATATATATATATATATATATATATATATATATATATATATATATATATATATATATATATATATATATATATATATATATATATATATATATATATATATATATATATATATATATATATATATATATATATATATATATATATATATATATATATATATATATATATATATATATATATATATATATATATATATATATATATATATATATATATATATATATATATATATATATATATATATATATATATCAGTGAGTGAAGGTGCGTGGCTTAGTAGATATGGTATTAAGCCCACGATCGTAAAAATCGGGAGTTCGATTCGTTGCGGCGCGTTATATCCTTGAGCTAGGTACTTTATTTCAGGCTTCTCCCAATCGGTTTAGCTGGAAACAACGATCTGTCTGTCTATTTCTTTATATTCTTTTACTTGACGCAGTCTGTGGGTTATGGATAAGCGGGGGCATCAATTTTGAAAAGAAACAATATATATATATATATATCTATATATATATTTAGATATGTGGAGGCGCAATGGCCCAGTGGTTAGGATAGCGGAGGATCGCAGTTGCGATTCCCAGACCGGGCGTAGTGTGTGTTTATTGAGCGAAAACACCTAAAGCTCCACGAGGCTCCGGCAGGGGGGTGGTGGCGACCCTTGTTGTACTCTTTCGCTCCAACTTTCTCTCACTCTTTCTTCCTGTTTCTTGAGTGACGCTTCGATGGACTGGCGTCCCGTCCAGCTGGGGGGAACACATACGCCATAGAAACCGGGAAACCGGGCCCATGAGCTTTGGAAATGGCAACGTTTATCGTTTTAAATATTATATATATATATATATATATATATATATATATATATACAGACATACATACATATATATATATATATACATTTATATGTTAATATATGCAGGCACACACAGAAATGTTCCAAGCAACGAAAAACCACATGTAAAACACACACCTAATTATAAGAACTCATTAACACCCAAGCATAAATAGAGATATACACATACAGTATTGGTTTGTTTTATAATAAGAAAAAACTGAAGTAGTCATAAACAAATGCTCATTCACAGGGCTACACAAGCCTTTACTCAAACAGAAACTCCTACAGATAATAGTATCTTAAACTAATACATAGAAACACATAACATCATAGACACAAAGAATAGACAGACAAAAACCAGCATTTATTTCAATGACCTTCCCATACTTCAGCACTGTATATATATTGTCGACATGTTATGTCTATGGCGAAGATGAGACAGGAAAATGAGTGGTTAGGAAACTAAATAGAACATGTGCATAAGAAGTGCTAGTTACTTGCGACAAAAAATTATGTGTCAAATAAATATGGCGGTTATGACGAATAGCGGAAGACATCATGGGCGTATCTATTTATAAATATACGAACACACTCATATGCAGATATGCAGGCATACACACACACGCACACACGTATATAGATTGATTATATATATATATGTATATACATACATACTTACATACATACGTGCATACACACATACACATAATATTTAGGCATGGCTGTGTGATACGCCACATGGTTTCGGATTCAATGAGCCGCATGGTTCTGAGTTCAGTCCCACTTCTTGGTACTTCGGGCAAGTGTTTTCTACTCCCGTCTAGGGCTGTAGTAGAAGACACAAACACCCACCTACATGTCTATCTATCTATCTATCTATCTATCTATCTATCTATCTATCTATTTCTCTCTCTCTTTCTCTCTCTCTCTCTCTCTTTCTCTCTCTCTTTCTCTCTCTCTCTCTCTCCCCCCACTCTCTCTCTCTGTATATATATATATATATATATATATATATATATATATATATATATATATATATATATATATATATATATATATATATATATATATACATATATATACATGAAAAAAAAATATTACAATATTTGAAAGACTCTAGTTTTGATGACTAACTAAATATATCTCAGAAAAATGCAGGTATTGCAAAGATATGATGGATTGTCTTTCTGGTCCTAAAGAAAGGACCATAGGCTTTAATGGGTTAAATGACATGCTGTCTTTTGCCGCTCGTGGCGAGCTTTACGTAGAATTTTCACGCATGGAATCCCTTTGTGTTTTCTGATATTTTCGAGTCATCAGTGTAGACAGTATGAGTAGTTTTCCACGAAAGTGAGAGAACTATTAAAAACTGTAATCACTCTAAATATTTCCTGCACATAACTATTGTTACCTTTCAAAGAATGCTAGGGGTCGCAGCGGACTCACCTGTGACTTTCATGAAGACATACCACCACTCTCCTAATTTTGCGCATCTGTTGAGATCATGGAAATTGTGGCACATATCATAACCATCTTTGGTGAGGGCTTTCGCATAGTTCTCATTTGAATGATTTAACAGCTATTTCAAATTGCAATGCGGAAGAAAGTGTGTGAACCAGTTTCCCTCTGGATGAAAACTATGCTATATGTTAGCAAGTTATTCTAATCGATCATGATCACTTTAACCTTGATTATCCGTTCATGCATGACTTAGTTTATAGGTTATTTTAGAAATAGGCTTAATATTTCTTGCATTTGCTGTCCATCCTCAGTTATGGATAGATTATATTACGTGCTTTTTCAGTTTTGCGGAGAAATTAACGCATGCAGAGAAGCTTTTACAAAATACGTGAAGCGATTTTGCTTAGGCAATTTATATATTTTTAAAGCATTTTTCCAAACCAATACGCCTAGTTGCTATGTCTACAAACAGAGTATATACGTCATTGAAAACGAATTTCCTTTCTTGAGCTTCGAGTTTTATGCCACAACGATCTGCAGTCGCGAACTGTCTTCTCTTGTTATTCGAGAATGATTATTCCATATAAATATGTACAAAATAAGCTTATGCTTAGGGCACCAATTGAAGGAGGTATCACAGAGATTGAGATGTTTCCAGTTGGCCTTCCCTATTTTCTTCTTAGTCCTTTCAATGATGTTCCATGACTTGCTCCTATAGAGTGGGCAAATTCCATTCCTATCGTTACATATGATAATTTCAAATTTCCTCATGGCTCCTTTGTATACTCTGATCCTTTCTCTATGGCTGTGTCCTATTATTTCCATTGGCTTCTTTCTACTAGTCTTTTATTGAAGTGTAGTCAATGCTGTCATTTTGCTTGCTAATTTATTGATTGTTCTGATGTTCATTGGTCGTCTGTGTTGTTCATCTGTAAATAGATTTTCAGATCCTCTTTTCTAAAGTAGTTTTGCTGAAACTTTTTTACTATTATATCGTCTTATATTGTTCACTTCACAAGACACCCTGTCCCTGTAAGTTGCTCGCTTAATCATATCCCCTTTTGCTAAACACTGCCCGTTTTTACCACCATACTTTATTCACATATCATTCATCAGTTATTTCTTCCATATACGGTTCTGTATTTGTCATGTGCTTGTCTGCGTTTTACATT
>NC_142930.1:123315683-123320683 GCF_046866305.1 Octopus bimaculoides | reverse complement strand
TTATGTGTTTTTGGTAATTTCTGGTGGGGAGGCTTTGGTCTTGTGCAGCAATTAAAAATCCTTCAGTCTCTGCTTTGAGTCCTGAGCTTCTCAGCCATTATTATTATTATTATTATTATTATTATTATTATTATTATTATTATTATTATTATTATTATTATTATTCAGTAGTTATATTTTTATAACGTGCTTTCACTTCACTACCGAGCGCAGCTCTCTGTGCCTTGGGTATGTGCTGTAGCTTCTTCTTCTTCTTCTTCTTCTTCTTCTTCTTCTTCTTCTTCTTCTTCTTCTTATTATTATTATTATTATTATTATTATTATTATTATTATTATTATTATTATTATTATTATTACATATGCAATATCTTTCTCTGGCTCTCTGTATATATATAATTATACATACATACACACACATAACTTTGATAACTTAGTTACGTTTCGAAAATGGATTGGTCCAGGCCATGTCTAATTTAACAGTATCACTTGCCAAGTTAGGGTGCTATTATATATATAATACTTGTGTAAGTGTATGCATTTATGTTACTGTATTACATGTATGTCGGCGTGTGTGTTTGCATGAAGCGATGCGAGTGCACCACATAAAACAACCAGCAGAAAAGACGCGAGGAGACTGAGGTCTAAACATCACCATCATCGTCGTCGTCGTCGTCGTCGTCGTAACCATGGCCATCGTAATCTTTGTTGTTGACGTTGCTGACATCGTTGCCGCTGTTGGTACATCCCATGTCATTATCGATCTCATCATCATCATCATAAACCTCATCATCACTAAATAGGAAAGGATGTTACCCTTGTTAAACTTAACCCCTGCAGCTTGCAATATACTCCACCTTCTTTCTTATTCAACATCCGCCGCCAGAGATATTTTCACTTTAGTCTCCCTCTCACTCTTACTCTCACTCTCTCTTCCTCCCACCTACACATTTCTTACCCATTTCCTAAGATGCGAGCAGCCGAGTTTTTCCTGCCTTTATTTTTGAATATTTTATTTTTTTGTTCATTTATTTTGGGGTATTTTCTGAGAACTACGGAAGGACGTTCATTTTATATACTTGTCCTCACACTAACTTAACATTCGATCCAGTATGTGACCTTATTCTCCGCTATCTTGGCTGTCTTCTCCTAATCATATTCCCACACACTCCACTTGAAGCGAAGAATGTAAGGCGTAAGACGCGAACGGATGACTAATTTAGTCAATAAAACATAACAGTAAAATAACATTAATATGGAAATTCTAGTTTGACAGCGTGGAAGTTATGCCCAGTAAAGCAGACATATACAAAAAGAAGACGGTTTTTGCTGACGAAAATATGCATTAAATTCGTATCATGAAATGTAATAAAACGTGTTGGATATTATTCGAAACTCGACGAAGTAGCCCGATGAAAAGAATGAAAACGAAAATATAGCCATGTTGAATATTTATGTTTGCCGAAGAAAACCACATACTAAGAGAATTAGTACACGTAAAAACACTGGAATTTATTATTTGGTGGGGTGGGCAGATGGAAGGCGTTGAGATTGTCTTTCACCAAGTAATATATTGAGTTCGTATGATGAAGCAAAGTGTGAGGAGTAGAAATAGTCTACTCTCCATGGTATGTCAGAGGGAAAAAATCATGAAAGCCGAATGTTTTTGTTTGACTGAACGAAAACTATGTCAAATAAAGTAGTTTATCAAATAAAATGAACTAAATTGTGTTTCGGAGGAAGAGAATAAATGCAAACAATTATGTGACCATTTTCAATCCACCACTCGGTACCAGAAATGAGGAATCGCATCGTATGGAAGAAAGATTCAATTATTATAATTAGATTACATGTTGAGCAGGTCAAGGCTGATGTTTGTTTGGCTAATAAAGGAAGGATATTATTGGAGATATTTTGATTTCAGTGAAATGGTTGTTTGGGAGTTCATAGCTGAGTGCGTCTGCTCCTAACAAGGAAAATATCATAAGTCGTAAAACAATAACATATCAAGTCATCCTTAATACATCATGGCGGAATCAAGCCTGAAATAGCTGATCGTTGTTGGTTTTTGTCATCGGAGAATATCTAATCCCTTTGGATGATGTTTGTTCATAACACGTGAGTCACTGGTGTAAGGGAACTCTGAGATTCTGCGCCGTTTCGAATTCATTGTGTACTATTTCAGCAATTATTTCCAGATGCATGCTGATAACTGCAAAGAAATGCACGCAGAATAGCGAGAATTCAACCAAAATGTATCTATTCATCTTTAATACGTGATTATCTGATTATCTGTTGTATTTCGCCATCGGAGATCGACTCTTCTCGTTAGACGTTGTGTGTTTATAAAAGGTGATTCATCTGTTGAAGAGAACTTTGACGAACTGTGGTGTTTCGACTAACTGTCGAAATATGTTGATGCATAGGAGACAAATTGAACCTTAGTAGCATCACTCTACTTGATGCCAGAGTAATTACTAAAGGACAAACACACTACGACATTCTAGTATGTGCCAGACTCCAACGCGTGAATGAAGGAAAAGTATTTCGAAGCAACAAACCATACTCAGTTTATTCAACACCATAAATAACTGGTATAATTTTCAAGTACATCAAATTAACGAAAGGTAATAATCGTCTCGGCATCGAGGTTAACTCCGAGGACAAACAGTCGTTGTTCTCTATTCTCTTTACAAAGACGTCTACATTAATTACAGATAATTTTCGTTGGCTTTAATTAATGGTAATTAGATATCGCATATCATGGAAACCAACTGACATCTACATATTCTAACAACGGAATACAACTAAGTCTAAACACATTATCTATTTAACTATCATTATATATATATATATGTTTGTACGTATGTATATATGTATCTACGTGTATACCCATATGCACACTCTCACACACACACATACTATGAATATAATTGTACTCCTAGTCCACTTTCGCAAATGTAACCGTTTCACTTACGAACAGTTTCGTTTCCTACCAAACCAAATTTGTCTGTTTCGCTTCGACATCGGATTGTGAAGCATATAAAATCACTTCACCTCATTCTGAGTTTACACTTTTCCCTTTATGCTCACTGACAAGACACCATATTTTAACTCTAGAAATCCTTTCAGAGTTTTTCAAGAATTTTCCTTTAGAGGCCCTTCTCGCAGTGTAAAGAATCTTGAATATTAGATGCTTTCGAATTTCGGATTTGCGAATGAAAGTTTAAGCAACTTCACTTGAAAACATGCATACGAAAATTAAATCGAATTTATGTAAATTAGCAAACCATTTATTAGTCGATTATAAATTATTCTATTCATATCGATATCTAACATAGGCATAGAAGGTTACACACAAGGTAGAGGATTAAGTAATTGTATCAATACTTATAGTACACTCACACTTAATTTATCGACGTCCGGAAGGACATAAAACAAATATATCTTTGGCTGGATTCGAAATCACAATATAAAGAAACCTAACTGAACACCAGAAAGAGTATAGGTTTTCGAGTCGATAGAGTATCGATTAAACCAGGTGTCTATTTTAAATCTTTCACTTGTTTTCAGTTATTGGACCAGAGCCATGCGGCACCACCGCCTTGAAATATCTCAGTCGAACAAATTGAAGTTAGTAATTATGCATTTTATAAAGTCTAGAACGAAGAGCAACGTACGCAGGCTAATACTCAAGGAACGGGTGGGTGTTGAGAAACAGACATAGTCACATGTCTGTCTCTATATTTATAAATCTTCTTCGTATGTAATTTGTCTGAACATTTAATTAAAGCTTTAAAACTTGAAAAAAACTTTTGACTCATCCTGGTATAATTCCGTTTAGCCTTATACTAATGATAAATAATAATTCATCTATTATATTATTAATGCTTTGATCTGTATGTGACATCATGTCGTGAGTGTTATTTTTGTAATTTTAATTTCACCTCGAAGATGTAAAGCAAGGAATGGCAATTACGCATTGGCTCTTGGTATAATAGACTGTCGATGCCGAGGCAAAGTTTAAAATATGGTTTTTAATATCTTCTTAAAAAATTAAAGTCACAATGAGAAATTTCTTCTCAATAAAATTACAAGCAAAATAAAGATATATGAAATACATTCATAGAAACATCCATTCGCAAAACCACACACACACACACACACTGTTGTATAGCCAATGGTTACGACTATACATCTTTGCACTATAACCGTGTAGTAACAATTAAACATATAATGAAGCAGGATAACAACAAAGTAACAATCCAACAAACCCTCCACAAACTATACACGAACCAGCAAACGATAGTCCGACAAACTACCAAAACATCTTACAACTTCCTGCAATTAACGTCCACTCCCGCTCTATCTCACCCAGACCGCTACTATTTATAGTCATGTGGTCAAGTCTATTCTCGTAGGGGATGAGAATCTCGCCACAACATCTCCCCTTTTGAGATTTCGACTTCCGTTGGAAACGAAGTTTATTTTATTATTATTATTTTTTCTTTCTCTCGAAACCTCTCCCTTTTTGAAATTTTGCTTCCCTAGGGAGTTTAGTACCTTTTCCTCTTAGGAATTATTTCTAAATGTTCAGGCTGTTTACGTTTTCTGTTACTGCTCCTTTTAGGCTCAATCTCGTCCGGTGCTGGCCCATCGAACATGTCGTAAAACACTTTCATTGGAATTCCTTTCCTTTCTTATGTTTGTCTGGCTTTTAATTGATTTAGGCGTCGCTTATACGTTCATCATTGACCTTTTATTAAATACATCATGTTTCCATTTCTTCTAGTCATTACACCATCCTGCCAACTCTCTTTACCGTTCTTGTATACTGTGAAATAGACTTTGTCTTCGACATCAAAATGTTTAGCTGAATTTTTTGTATTTTCTCTATACGTCTTTTCCTTTGGCAATAATTTGTCGAAGATCGATTTAATATTTCGAGATATCATTAACTCTGCAAGACTTGCCTGAACTGGTATTCGGATTCAGTGTTATTC
>NC_142930.1:123285683-123310683 GCF_046866305.1 Octopus bimaculoides | reverse complement strand
AACAATAAAAACATGTAACAAAAACATCTTTAAATGATTATTCCGGAGCATATTCACCATCTACTTCAATTACTGCTTCCCATTTGCTTAGCAGACGGTCAGATCGTCATTTCAAGATGTTTTTGTTAAATATTGTTATTCTTTCTGTTGAATAAACTTCGTTGAAAAATCGCCGCAGTAAATATGCACCAAGGCAATATATGTTTGAGTGAGTGATTCTACAGACGGGTGTGTGTGTATATATAATATATATGCATACATATATAAACACACATACATGTCTATGCATATTTATATGCATGCTTGTATATTTGTGTATTGCAAATAGTTTCATATTCATAAATATTCGAATGAATATATTAATGTTGTATGGAACGGAATAAATTAATAAATATATAACTGAATAAATAAATAAATAGATGACTAAATAACCATTATATAAATAAAATAATGATGAAATAAAAAAAATCAAAATGAAATAAAATAAAACAAACAATTATCCCTTACCGGAAGTTATTGTTTCCAGCATCCACCTAATCATCAACCCTCCCCCATGCCTCCCTCACTTTTCTAAATGTCAGCATGGATGACGAAAGTGATGACTACACAAAACAAATATCAACAAAAACTAAAAAATTCTGCAATAACCACAACAAAAAATACAACGACAATAACAAATATTTATTCGTTTTAATTTTTCTTAATATAGTTTTACGATTTATTTTCTAATTTTCGTTCATTTTCATTAATATTTGTTCACATTTAGCTATTCTTAATTGTATTCCTTAATTTCATACTTATTTATTATCATTATTAATTAACCAGCAAAACTGCTGGTTAAGTTGAAAAAAATAAATTAGGTCTATAATCTCGTTCACTACTATTCATTTTCCAGTCTTCTCGCGAAAGCGCATGCGTGTGTATGAGTGCGTGTTTTTGTTTCAACTTTTATTCGTTAATTCGGTGTATGTGTGCGGAATTATCTTTGCGTAGATGAGAGTCTATCTCTACCAATAATAAACAGCCAATAAACAACATTCAGCTTGTCAGTCTCTCGGTCTTCATTATCTATAATTCACAAACGCACATAGACACAAATACACACACGCACACGCGTACACAAACATACACAACACGCACACAAGTTAACACACAAACGCGCAAACTGACTTACATATGAATGTGTATATATATATATATATATATATATATATATATATAAAGAGATATATATATATATATATATATATATATATATCGTTTATTATTATTATTATTATTATTGTTCAGTAGTTTTATTTTTATAACGTGCTTTCACTTCACTACCGAGCGCAGCTCTGTGCGCCTTGGGTATGTGCTGTGGTTTGCTGTGGTGCTCTTATGGTTACTGTATTGAAAGTGTTTTGCGTAGAATGTGTGCAGTGCCCAGTAGTGCAATTTTCTGTATGTTATATACATTTGTAAGTCCTGGTGTTTTTGTTATGTATTTGTCAGAATATTTTTTTATTATACCTAAGGCACCTACTATGATAGGAATTGTTTCTGTTTTTAGATTCCACATTCGAGTTATCTCTATTTCCAGGTCTTTGTATTTTGAAAGTTTTTCCATTTCTTTTAGAGAAACGTTGTCATCTACTGGTATTGATACATCAATTAGAAGGCATTTTTTTTCATCATGATCTTTGACAACTATATCTGGTCTATTTGCCTTAATTTCTCTATCTGTGTGTATTGGCATATCCCAGAGTATGGTTGCTTTCTCGTTTTCTGTGACCTTTTCTGGCGTGTGTTTATACCATCTTTTTTCTGTTGTTATTCCATAGTGTTGGCATTGCTTCCAGTGTATTTAGGTCCCAGCTCTGTCGTGTCTGTGAATATATTCCTTCTTAGCCAGGACTGGGCAGCCAGAGATAATATGATTTATTGTTTCTTGTCCATCTCCACATATTCTACAGTTACTTGTTATATTTCTTTTTATTATGTGTTTTGGGAAATTGCTGGTGGGGAGGCTCTGGTCTTGTGCAGCAATTAAAAATCCTTCAGTCTCTGCTTTGAGTCCTGAGCTTCTCAGCCATTGCTGGGATTATTATTATTATTATTATTATTATTATTATTATTATTATTATTATTATTGTTGTTGTTGTTGCTGTTGTTGTTATTATTATTGTATATATATATATATATATATATATATATATATATAGGCGCAGGGGCGGCTGTGTGGTAAGTAGCTTGCTTACCAACCACATAGTTCTGGGTTCAGTCCCACTGCGTGGCACCTTGGGCAAGTGTCTTCTACTATAGCCTCGGGCCGACCAAAGCTTTGTGAGTGGATTTGGTAGACGGAAACTGAAAGAAGCCCGTCGTATATATGTATATATATATATATATATATATATATATATATATATATATGTATGTTTGTGTGTCTGTGTTTGTCTCCCCTGCATCACTTGACAACTGAGACCGACAGACTTACAAAGAATAGGCCCTGGGGTCGATTTGCTCGACTAAAGGTGGTGCTGCAGCATGGCCGCAGTCAAATGGCTAAAACAAGTAAAAGAGAGAAAAGAGTATATATGTATATATATATATATATATATATATATATATATATATATATATATATATATATATATATATATCATTTATTATTTATTTCGTCTTTGTTCTACGTCCATCGTCTTGAATTACATTTATTCAGTTTCGTATGTCTACTTCTGTATCGCCTATTCCATGTATTGTCTGTTCTCATCCTATATTCTCTGCAAATTTCGCGGCCACCGGCAGCATGGAAAACATCTCAGTCTTATCATTAAGGATTTAAAACTGAGTAATATCACCTGATTCATAACAGATGAAGAATTACAGCCCTTCTGTGTCTGTTTTCCGTCCGTTTCTCCACTCAATACACCTTTTTCCGTTCGTCTGTGCAGTCAGTATACGTTTGTTTTTTTACTTTTCCTTCGTGCATTTACTATACATTTATTCATACACACTCACACACACACACACCCACACACCCACCCACACACACACACACACACACAAATACATACATACATATATGTTCACGTGCGTGTGTTCTGTTTGAGTTGTACACATGTATGGATGTATGGGTATACATGCGCACATATATATCTGTGTGTATTGATGTGGATATGCGTCTATTGCTCTACACATTGGAAACCCCATTATAGTAACTTTATCGTATAATATTCATCAAGCAAAGCTTGATTTTGGGTCTAATGTAATTTGAAACCATTACATCATGAAATAAGTTAAATATTTCCCTGAGTAATTTCCTTCTACTCATCTAAGGAACCGAGGTGGGGTGGAGTCGTTTGACAATTTTATAATCATTACAGTGGTATTTGTTGAAATCCTTATTTCAACACCTACTTGCAAGAACTAGAGTTACCTTTACCGATGCTGTTTACTTTGCTTCGATGTTGGTGCTCATGTTTATCGGCATAGTAAATTCAGGCTTGAGACGAATTTGGGCTTGATCTTGAATGAATATAAAATGTGCTTCAATAAAGTTGATAATTGTGATATTAATGTCGGAAATAGTATTCACCGTCAACGAATAACCTTCTGCGACCAATACGGGTCTTTTTACGCCGAGCATGCAAGAATGACTATATGTAGGTGCCTATGTGCCTATCAAGTTATCATCTATGTGACCGCTCTCTCACCATCCCTTTCTCTCCGTCTCTCTCTCTCTCTCTATATATATATATACACACAAACATGTATATATATATATATATATATATATATATATATATATATATATATATGTGTGTGAATGTGTGTGTATGTGTATGTATATGTGTGTATGTGTGTGTATGTATGTGTGTGTGTGTTTGTGTGTGGATCCAACTATCCATCCATCTGGCTCTCTAGTTAACCAGCTATAGAACTATATTTCTATATGTCTTAACATCTCCTCTTTCCCACACTGTATCTACATATTTTCCATTTTACGTCATGTGTTCGTAACCATTCCTCATCTATTCTTCTTTTAATATTCTTTAGTGCATACTCCCTTGCATCCCACACTCTCAACCAAGACACACCCCACAGCCACCCACATTTTTTTTTCATTAGTCGATTATTCATTACATCCAATTCATTTCTGAAGAGCAAAGCGTTTATTCAATCAGAACGCCAGATTAAACGCTCATAGTGTAATGGCAGTGTATACTTGTATGCATAACAAGCAGTGGAGGGTAACAGGCAGTTATGTAAATATTAATAGGAAAACAAGAAAACAAAACATGCCAAAAGAATGGCTACCTAAGTTCCATATCCACATCATTTCCCTGTAAACAAATATCTCCCCTCTCTCTTCTATATGCAGCAAAAGACAAAAACAAAAACAACGAAGATAAAAAGAGAAACATTAACTTTGGTTCATAGTTTCGGTTATTATACAGAAAGGCGCCAACAATGTTATTATGAAGTGAGAAATGCGTGGGGTAGCGGAGAGAGTTGATTACCGAATGTATTGTAATAGATGCATGACTGTCTGTTTGTCCGTCCGTCCGTCTCTCCCTCCGTCTGTCTACCTTACTGTCTATCTATTTCTCTATCACCCTATCTGTTTATTTATCTGCCTACCTACCTTACTATCATTCACAAATACACACACACACACACACACACACACACACACACACACACACACACACGCTCTTTCTCTCTTTCTCTTTCACGCGCTCCTCTCTCTCTCATTCTGTATATATATATATATATATATATATATATATATGTGTGAATATATATATATATATGTATATATATAAAGGAGAGAGTAGCATAGTACGAAATGCATTGTTGTGCTTATGTCCATCCCCTTCTTAGTTCAAATCCGCCCAGTTTTTTTTCTCTCTATGTTGGTTCTTCATTGCGGTTCGATAAAATAACTACTATTAGAGGAAATATGTTAATGGCGCTGATACTAGCAAACAGTAATCAACAAGAAATGCAAAGAAAAAATAAAATACACTTCCGCTTTATTTATTTATTTATTTATTTATTTATTTTTACGAAGCCTTAATATAAGACCAAAGCTATCTCCGCTTATTTGTTGTTGGCACTCCGTCGCTTACGACGTCGAGTGTTCCAGTTGATCCGATCAACCGAACAACCTGCTCGTGAAATTAACGTGCAAGTGGCTGAGCACTCCACAGACACGTGTACCCTTAACGTAGTTCTCGGGGATATTCAGCGTGACACAGTGTGACAAGGCTGGCCTTTTGAATTACAGGCACAACAGAAACAGGAAGTAAGAGTGAGAGAAAGTTGTAGTGGAAGAGTACAGCAGGGTTCGCCACCATCCCCTGCCGGAGCCTCGTGGAGCTTTAGGTGTTTTCGCTCAATAAACACTCACAACGCCCGGTCTGGGAATCGAAACCGCGATCCTATGACCGCGAGTCCGCTGCCCTAAGCACTGGGCCATTGCGCCTCTATCTCCGCTTAATGACAGAAACAAAAAGAACATAAGGGGTAATACACATTAAGAGCCAATGTTATTCACGATGGCTGGGATGATCAGAAATGAAGCATCGTTTGTCATAAGTTCATACGATTGAGGAAGGCCAGGAAGCAAAAGACAGATGATATGATGTATACAGCTTATTTTGCTTTGACAGTCCGTGTTTCGTCTGAAAGTGCAGAAAAAATGCTTTGTCGGCATCATTCCAAAGACATGAATGCCTTTTAAAGTACTGTTAGAAGCAGTAACATTATCGGAGTGCTAAAATTATATTTCGCTATGTAAGGAACTGACGCAGATATATGGTGCAATGAAGAAATATTTATACCCGCTTAAACGCGGATGTTCTGTTAGAACAAATTTACTGCGTTAGTTATCATGAGAAACTCTCATTTAGGCGTTTGGTGCAGAACGTATGCTTCTTTGCTTATATCGCCAGCAGTGAGATAAGTTCTCATCAACTCCAGTGCCGAGATCACCAGAGCACGTGATTTCGACCTTCCTTGGTCTCATCAATGATTGACGCTCAACCGCTGGAGACTGCAGCGATTCATCACCCCACCAGCGGTATATAGAAAACCAGTGCCAGAAGAGGCACGGGTGTTGCGACTAGACTCTGAGCATGTTAAAAAATCTATATTAGCGACAGATATTGTATTAATGCCCAGAGTTAATATTTATTCCCATATCTATTCCATTTGAGTAGAAGTATATACATATGCAAGCCTCCGTATTTAATCGATACATACACGTGGATTATTTGCTAAAGTTGAACATCTAATTCCGTTTTGAATATGAATATATATTGTCAAACAAAACGCGACCTCACACACACATACACATATACACACTCATACACACACACACACACCCTCCCCAACACATATTCATTGATTATGTATGCATGTTGAATACCTACTTTTGTTATGATTATAGATACAATTATACAGCCATAGCACACGCAAGTGCATATGCGAGAGAGCGACAGTCATAAATAAACAGCTAAACCGTTAGTTATAAACCTCACTCGATAGTGTACGGCTGTCTGTGTACCTACTGTATGCAAGAATACGAATAACGGCATAAGCGCAGTTTATACTAAAGCCATATATTTTTCTATAAAACCTAAGTTGTTCTCTTGTCAGTTTTGACGAATAAGGTTTCCAGTGCATTGTGCAACAGGACCGTCTACACATTGTAGTATAGTGTCATGAGTTGAACATTCTACAGGCATTTCAACATGTAATGATCTACTATGATCTTCCGACACAATCATTGTGTCACAGTTTATGATAAGGTTAACCATTCAAAGTACGGCAAAAGTCTAGCCAACAGATTTTCACATAGTGTATTTCACTATCAGTTTCACTTATGAAAGTTGAGTTGATCCTACGTTGCTCTAGATTCCAGAACATCGTCGGATCAACATTGTCGGATCAACTCGTCGGATCAACTCGTCGGATCAACTCGTCGAATCAACTCGTCGGATCAACTCGTCGGATTAAGGTATATTCTAGAATATAGAATACACTTTTCCACGGCACCACTTCAGAGACTTGCGAACATCTTGCTAGAAGAAGTGTTACCAATCGAAAACTCCGCATAATGAACGCCAGTAAGTTTGAGAGGTCGTCAGGAAAGAGTGCATACGGTTTCGGAGAATTCCAGCAACACCGGTTCCCCTACTA
Organism: Octopus bimaculoides; assembly: GCF_046866305.1. NCBI lineage: Eukaryota > Metazoa > Mollusca > Cephalopoda > Octopoda > Octopodidae > Octopus > Octopus bimaculoides. Next base: position 123,303,492 of record NC_142930.1, on the reverse strand, counting down.
ATCGACTGACTAGTATTCGATCTTATGTCCTTCATCTCAAGCCCGTCGACACCTTTCAAATTATAGAGTCATACAGGTTTGACTTGCCTTTCAGGCATCTAAAGACCTGACTCATGCCTATGCATCACTTCTCTAACCAACTAGTTGAGCCAGAAGCTTGATGGCTGTGAAGCAAAAATTAGCCGCGTGTGCCAGTGATCTCTAAAATAAGTCAGTGTAATTTCGTTTCAAGAAGACGCCCCAATAACAATAGAATGGTTGCAGATGACTATACATATGCCAAATGGTGCTATAAAAGCACCAGTCAGTAGTCATGTATATATATATGACAAGAAAAGATAACCACAAAACAACTCAGTTATGAAAGGAATATCAGTTTAATCCAGAATTTAATTATTGTACATGAGAGCCGAATTCTTCTTATCATTTAAATTTAAACTGGCAGGATTACGTTTCATCAAAACTAGTGCAATCTCCACGTAAATATAATTTTTTCCCCGCTCTTTTTTATCGATAAGTAGACATTACATTTCGTTGTTAAAAATAAAGCGCCTGTGTCTCTAGATAAGCTTCACTTAGGCGATTCTCGCCCTACGGAGGTTCACAGGGATTTTTATCTCTAAAGTATCATAGACTGGCAGGAAATATTTACATCAGCGTTTCACAGTAATCCACTGTGTTAACCTACTTTCTAAGACATATAGGCACAGCACCGTATCTAACGAACACACACGCACGCACACACACACACACACACAGACACACACACACACAAATGCACACACGCAAGCATATATACATCCATATGTAATTATACATGTATACATATATACGCATACACGTATACATACATACATGCATATATATGTATATATATATATATATATATATATATATATATATATATATATATATATATGTGTGTGTGTGTGTGTGTGTGTGTGTGTGTGTGCGTATGTATGTATGTATGTATGTATGTATGTATGTATGTATGTATGTATAAACAACAATATATACGAGAAATATAACATAGAAAAAGTTCGGAGTCGTAGATAATTCAATTAAAAGTGTAGTGTAGGTTGTATTTTTAAACAGAAATTTCAAAGATTTAGAAAGTGTGTGTGTGTGTGTGTGTGTGTGTGTGTGTGTGTGTGTGTGTGTGTGTGTGTGTGTGTGTGTAAGACATCGTGTGTTGAGTGTTTATGTAGATGCATGCACATATGCTGTTAATGTTGAAAAGTATTCTGGAAAAGAATTAGTCCCTTCGATTGACCAATGCTGGCATAAACACTACAATTCTTAGAGCAACTAGTCAATTTTCGTTGCTTTAATCGTTTTGCTATAATTAAAAAAAATAGCAACGGATGATTCCACTGGCCATCCGTTAGTCTGGTTGTAATCTTCCTTGGATGTAGCTTCAGTTTTCGAGTGGTTTTTGGTGCTTTACCATGTACCAAACGTCAGCGCAAAACGCCTCCTTGCTTCCTAGAAAATCTATTTTACTTCACATGTCACATTATAATCAATAAATGGATCGTTTCTGTTACAAAAACTTACACAGCAAACTTTATAAACACCACTTCCTACCTACCATAAGCACAAGGCCTGAAATTTTGTCGGGGAGATGGTAGTGATTACATCAACCCCAATGCGCGGTTTGTAGTTATTTTTTCGACCATGGTTGAATGATATAGTCAATCACGGTGGCATTTGAACTCTAAACGGGAAAACGTATGAAATACCTCTAAGCATTTGGTCCGCTGTGCTAACGATTCTACCAAATACACCGCCTTACGAAACTTCAGATATAAAAACAAGTTTTTTTCTTTCAACACATGCGACAGAAATTTGTCGAAGTTTGTTTATCTTTCGAACATGGTGCCAAAGCCAAACAAGCAGTGAATAGTGAAGGATTAGTTCTGAAGCCTCCCAGGTGTTTACGACGGCCCGTTTTAATGAGTGAATGTTATCGCAGACAATCGTCGGAGCCCTTCTTCATCTTCCAGGTTTATCGTTTACGTTACGACAGTTTTGGGAACCAATATTACGTTGCCTAAAACTTGAAGGCCTTCTGATTTGTATTTCTTGATAATGCAAGTAGTATCGCCTATATGCATACATTATCTCCTGTTCGCATTCGATTTCGTACTCACACAATAAAATCGGTAAAATTTGCGGCTAATTTCTTTCTTTTCCTAATTTAAATTTGACAACCTAAAACAAGCCAGAACAGACAGTAACGGTGGTAGCTTTATTATATACTACTCTACCCAAGTATGCGTTGCAAAATGATATATTACATGAATTTAGTTTAAAGAGAGTTTATTCCCAACTAATCTCCAGGATTTTAAATGTTATAATAAATATCTTTACGCGAATTTAAAATAGAAATTGATAACGTATATTTTGCTATCTCCTGATATACATCGGAGGTGTACTTTGTGAAATACTTTTAAATATATGAAACTGAGAATCGTATGAGAAATGGCAATGAGCGCTTTATTAGCTGTACCGACACACGTCTATGCAACACAGAGTAGTTATAACTGCAGTGTATATTATACGTCATACGGAACATTCGAGAAAACCCACGGTGCTATGGCGTCTTTTTACCTATCATCTTGTAATTTTAGTCTAACAGTGTATCTGTTTATCACTCATTCTCTCTTGCTCTCACTCTCACTCTCTTTCTCTATCTATATGTATATTTACACTCATATCTATGTGTGTGCATATATATACGTATATGTATGTATATGTGTGTATATAGACATACAGACATACTTTTATATAGAGGATTACTGTCTGTCTATCACTCTCTGACGAAACAGCTGATTACAGTTGAAACTTAATATCTTAACGCTGAGGTAAATCAAAGATTCATATTTATTTTAGTGTGAATCCTAATTATTTTTTGGGTGTATTATATTTGCTTGTATAACAGAATGTACCCTATATCTGTGGGAGTATGTATATGTGTTCGTTATATGTATGTATACATACATACATACATACATACATATATATATATATATATATATATATATATATATATTTATAAATATGTATGTATGTATATATATGTATGTATACGTGTATATATATATACATATATATATATGAATATATATATATGTGTATACATAATATATATATCTATACATAAATACGTGCGTACATATATGCACATGCATAAACATATATATATATACACACACATACTCGCACACATACATATAAGTGCAAATATAATAATATACGATGAAATTATGTATTTTGAGCGTATATGTGCATGATGTGTGCTTGTATATAAATACATACATACATACATACATACATACATATATATATATATATATATATATATATATATATATATATATATATATATATAGGGAGAGAGCGAGAGAGATAGAGAGATACCCTCTCACAACATAGTATAAATGTTAAGAGAAAATGAAATAGATAAAGACATGGGGTTAAGACAGCAACGACTGGTTTGAAGAGTAAAGCCCGATTACGTTAACTCTGTTGTTTGTACAGTTCATGATAGTCTACTTCTTCCTCTCTAATTACGAAGGGCGTTGGCCAGAGAAAACTAAGTATTAAAAGCAAAAGGAAAATGGAAATTAGTTTGTTCTTCTTTGAGAATAACAGTCGTATAAGGGTAAATAATTCATTATTGCTATTTTTATCATCATTAAGGCCGCGAATTAGCAGAATCGGTAGCACGATCGAGAAAAATGTATAGCTTTATTTCGTCCGTCTTTATGTCTCGAGTTCAAATTCGACCGAGGTCGACCTTGCCTTTCATCGCTTCGGGGTCGATAAAATAAGTATCTGCTAAAATGTGGAGTAATTGTAATCAATTCGAAACTTTCAGGCCTTGTGTCAACAGAAGAAATTATTATCTTGAGCTAGCAGACTCGTTAATCGCGCCGGACGAAATGTTTAGTGATATTTCGCTTCGTTCTGAGTTCGAATTCGGGCGAGGTCACATTTACCTTTTATCCTTTAGGGGTCGATAAAATTGAACACTGGAGTTGGTATAATTGACTCATCCTTTCCCCTAAAATTGCTGTTTTCGTGGCAAAATTTGAAACCATTATTATTATTGAGTGAGAGAGCAAAACATGCAATCAAAGTGACACTGGGGTAAAATATACGAAGCCCAGAATACACATAATGACTACCCGTCTGATAAGGGTACATCAGGCACATGCATCACAACCATATATGCATGACATGGTGATCTCATATCAAGATTAATAGCGTATGACCTTGCAGGTGGGGCCCAGTTAGAATTTCTTCAGGTCGAGTAGCCCATCCCGTTCAAAAGGTCCCTGAATAAGATTTGTTTTAGGATGTTGAGCAAAACACCCATGTTTCCAAAGGTGAATTATTCAAACCCCAAAGAATTCCTCTCAACACATGGCTATGATGCTCCCCCACTACTGCTCAGGATCCTAGATGCACATATCGTCAGCCACCAAGGGACATGCTCAACTGGTTAAGGTCAAACAACTGACAAGCAAATCTGTGGTATTAAGCAGAATGTACATGATAACACTTCCAATCAATTAAGATCAGAAGCCACGCGAGCCACTGCCTGGTACTGCATCGGGGCATACTAATAATAATAATAATAATAATAATAATAATTATTATTATTATTATTATTATTATTATTATTATTATTACCTTCACAACTCTGTCAAACTTGGAAATACTACAATACGAGTATATTGTGTCTTTGTCTTTTTAACATTTTACCTTCAAATGGTTATTTTTTTAAGTATGTGATCCTCATTTACATGTTATATTTTAATTAAACGACACACGTTTTATTGTTTATTACATATTTTAAATATAGTTTTATTGTTTCTTTCAATTAATTAAACAGTTAATTAAAATGTGAAAATAAACAACTTGCGTTTCTTTAAACTTTTTGCGTTGCCAACGAATTTTGAAAGCTTCTATCAGGTCATTAAGAATGAAACGTCCGATTTTCTTATGCACCAAGTTTGACAGTCGTTACCTCTAATCTTTTATCCTGACAATTCTTTTCATTGTGTCTGATTATATTGGGAGAAAATTTGACAACCCTCATACACCAGAAGAGGCCTAAGCAGCAAACGGGGAAATCCAATTTTCCAGTAAGTAGCGCTTGAAGTGGACCCATTTAGAAAACATTTCTTTAGAACTATTTAACGCGCCAGGTTTCGTATCGTCCTTAAAAATGTTGGCTGTCTCCGCGATGCGGATCTTGCAACAGCCCTGATAATCAATTAATTTCCACCTGATATGACACGGAGTCCCTTGATCTTTGAGGTGTCACACATAGCGTGGCCGGGACGTCACAAACCGTCTGATGGGACTCTGGAGGATGACTGGTGGTTAAGAAAAGATCGCTTGAAAGAAGCACTGGCAGATCAAATATATTTACAAACAGAATCTGACGAGCTATGAACAAGGCTTTGGCTTGTTTATTAGGATGCGAGACCATGGGTAACTCTATGTCCGAGATATGAAATTTTATTGTAAATATGTATATATATATATATATATATATATATATATATACATTATTTCATTAGACGGATACTTGTCCTCATCTTGTTGTTAACACAACGTTTCGGCTTATATACCCTCCAGCCTTTATCAGGTGTCCTGGGAAAATTTCGAACCTGCGTTCTCATTCCTAAGGTATTTTTTGATGTCATTATTATTATTATTATTATTATCATTATTATTATTATTATTCTGGTCACTGGCTGGAATCGAATTCGGAATCTTGGGTTTAGTACCCCGTGCTCTTAACCACTACGCCATGGGCAATTATGGAGTGAATTTTAGGGCTTATAAATGTAATATTTTCCTATCCTTCCTTAATACCGGTTCTCATATGCTACTCATATCTGCACTCGGTCTGCTTAGGAGGTTGTTGTGTCCTAGCATATGTGCTGCTTCTTTTAATTTTCGTATTTTCCAGTGGTGTTCTCTGTCTATTATTTTAACTTCATCCCACAGGGGAAGGTGGTCTCCATTTTTCCATACATGATCAACTATACCCGATTTATAAATATCTCCCCGTGTCACAGCTTTACGATGTTCCTCTACCATTATTTTGAGGGGGTGACATGTTTCACCTTTGTATAAACTACCACAGCTGCATGGGATGGAGTACCCGCAGTTTTTTGTCATATTCTCTTCTATTGATGGTTTTACTCGAAGGAGATATTTGCGAAGTGTTGTATTACTCCTGAATACTGTCCTGATGTCAAATGGGCCGCATATCTTTTGTATCTTTTCGGAGAGGCCTTTCATATAGGGTAGACAGACTGCGGTTAGCTTATTGTTTTTAGCCTCTCTTTTCTTCATAATTGGAGTGAATGGTATGTTTTGGGGGTAGTTGTTCCTTCATAGATGTTACTGAGCTTGATCATTTCTTCGTGGTGGGTATTACGATCGCTACTTATATTCTTTGCTCGATGTTTTAGGCACTGAGCAATCCCTCTCTTTACACTGTATGGATGGTGGGAATTGAAGCTGAGGTATCGTCCAATGAAGGTCGGCTTGCGGTATACGGATGTCCTGAAATCATATTTGGTACGTGTTATTAATACGTCCAGGAATGCTAGCTGGTTGCCTTTTACCTTTTCCATTGTGAACTGTACGGATGGCTTTATTGAATTCACATGATCTAAGAGCACTTGGACATATATATATATATAGTGGTGGAGGTACTACTGATATCGTTGCTTTCTTCCGAGTCAGTCATGATGAAACAATGTTAATGATCAAAGAAATTCCAAGCCTGACTTTCGTTGTCTTCCTAGTCTGTGTGTCTGGCACTGCACTATCCTATTTTATTTGTTAAATATACTATGTTGTGCTTTGAGGGATATCAGCTTGCTTATATATATATATATATATATATATATATCAGGGTCCTTACTGAAATATGTAGTTTCTACACAGAAGGTCAACGTTTTTATCAGGTTTCTTATTGGTATACCAGTGCGTTCTTTTAGATGGGTGTCTGTCACTAGTTTCTCTTGATGAAGGCTGCAGTGTATATCAGCCGAAACCTTGTGTTAACAACAAACAAGATGAGTACAAATATCCGTCAAATGTAAATAATGTACATAATTCCTCATCTCTTAAATATATAGAAATATATGTGTGTGTGTATGTGTGTGTTTGTGTGTGTGTGTGTGTGTGTGTGTGTGTGTGTGTGTGTGTGTGTGTGCGTGCGTGCGTGTGTGTGTGTGTGTGTGTGTGTGTGTGTAAGTATGCATATATCAAACTTATTACAAAGATCTTTGAGGATCTGGTAATAGGTCATATTTATTTTATATTCAGCAGTGAATATAGGAATAGATTTGGAATTATAATGTCATGTTCTAAATCCTACCATACCTGTTGCTAAGTCATATAAAAATCTGCCAGAGAATCCCCTACGCGGATTAATGACATGAAAGAACAGAAGCTAAATCACTTACAGTTTCAGAAATGCTAAGTCACGAAGGAATTTTAACTTTGAAGATAAAAACGAACAAAATGCCTCTAAGCATTTTGTTCGGCATGCTAATGATTCTGTCGGCATGCCAATGATTCTCTCATATACATACATTCAAAATATTGAAAATCAGATTGTTCTGATATTTTGACAAGAAATCCATACGTATTAAGATATTTCAAGAATTATGAAAACAAAATATAGATAATATGACGAACAACATACGAGCCTCTTATTTGGATTATCACCCCGCTAGAAATAGATACCAAATATCCCTCAAAGCACAACATAGTATATTTAACAAATAAAATAGGATAGTGCAGTGCCAGACACACAGACTAGGAAGACAACGAAAGTCAGGCTTGGAATTTCTTTGATCATTAACATTGTTTCATCATGACTGACTCGGAAGAAAGCAACGATATCAGTAGTACCTCCACCACTAACACCCTCAGCACCACCACCATCACCACCACCAAAAACAACAACTACAACAACAGCGGCAACAGCAGCAACTATAGGATGAAAAGCAAAAATAAGCATACTAATAAAAAGCATAAATTTAAAGATCTTTATATAACTTTCATAGTTTACGTTAATTTCTGTACAAATAAATGTTTGGTGGTTTTGTTAGTGTAAGGATTATATAAAATATAGGTTTAGGAAGGCGTATTTTATCTGCTTGACAGTAATGTCTTTGTACAAGGCTTGTGATGGGTTAGTAGGCTGAGGTCAACTCGTAAAAAATTTCTGTTTGGCAGGACAACGACAAAAACAACAACCGATACGTTGTTCAAGAACAAAAGCAGAGACATTAGGAACAACAACGAAACTGGCATGATAATAATAGGCATAGAAAATTTATTTCTGGTTTCTGGGTTATATATGTATATAAGTAGGTACGTGTGTGTACACATACACACGCGCGCGCGCGCGCACACACACCGCACACACAAACATAAATATAAATGTATACTAATCTGATCAATAAGTATCCGGACTGTTGCTATAGTAACGAAGCTAAAGCACGCAGAGTAAAACCGCTTGATACAGATTGACCGTGACCTCTGCTGTACATGCACACTAGGTTTTAACATTCTAGCTCACTTCTCCTGTTTGCAGCAGTGCATGGAAGGAAGGTGTGTAGCGTGTGATCGTCGCATTGACCATGACAGAAAGTTGAGCAGAGAATCTGCATCAAATTTTGCCAAAAGTTTGGCGATATCGGTTTAGAGGCCCACGCAAAGTTTTCAAGAAGTTTTCATCGTTCTCGACACAATCAAAGAGATCTTATGCAACTCAAACCAGTGTGTCTTCTTGGTCAGCCGAAACCAGTTCTGGCAGAAACTTGGCAGACAAACGTCTCATACCCAAATCTTCAGGGACAATGTACTGAACTGAAATGTAACTAATCTGCACATCTTCTGATAACACACAGGTGGTGATTCGGCGATTTACTCTCACAGCCGCATGCATATCTGCGATATTTTTCTCACTTCTGCTGGTTGCGCGTCTCTAAGAACGTTCGTCAATATCCACATTTTTCCGGCCATCTTGAAAACGCCTGAACCACTCGAACACTTGGGTGCGGCTCATACACATCTCTCCATACCATTTCTGTAAATTTGTGTCGGCCTCTGAGCAGGTATCACCATGACGATAACATGCTATAGACTTTCCTTCGAAGCACTGCTGTAAACAGCGGAAGTGAGCTGGAATGTTAAAACTTAGTGCGCATGCACAGCATAGTGCAAGTCCAAGGAGCTTAACTTTGCGTGCTTTAGCTTCGTACGGCAACAGTCCGGATACTTATTGATCAGACTTCGTATATATATATATATATATATATATATATATATATATATGTACACACGAATTTAAACATATTTATATAACTTAAATGTTTCTTGGTTCAGTCCCACTGCGTGGCATCTTTAATGGGTGTCTTGTACTATAGTCATAGCTTTGTGAATGGACATGGTAAAATTCATCCTCTGGTTACTTAATCTATTATCATTATTATTCAGTAGTTTTATTTTTATAACGTGCTTTCACTTCACTACCGAGCGCAGCTCTGTGCGCCTCGGGTATGTGCTGTGGTTTGCTGTGGTGCTCTTATGTTTACTGTATTGAAAGTGTTTTGCGTAGAATGTGTGCAGTACCCAGTAGTGCAATTTTCTGTATGTTATATATATTTGTAAGTCCTGGTGTTTTTGTTATGTATTTGTCTGAATATTTTTTTATTATACCTAAGGCACCTACTATGATAGGAATTGTTTCTGTTTTTAGATTCCACATTCGAGTTATCTCTATTTCCAGGTCTTTGTATTTTGAAAGTTTTTCCATTTCTTTTAGAGAAACGTTGTCATCTGCTGGTATTGAAACATCAATTAGAAGGCATTTTTTTCCTTCATGATCTTTGACAACTATATCTGGTCTATTTGCCTTAATTTCTCTATCTGTGTGTATTGGCATATCCCAGAGTATGGTTGCTTTCTCGTTTTCTGTGACCTTTTCTGGCGTGTGTTTATACCATCTTTTTTCTGTTGCTATTCCATAATGTTGGCATAGCTTCCAGTGTATATAGGTCCCAGTTCTGTCGTGTCTGTGAATATATTCCTTCTTAGCCAGGACTGGGCAGCCAGAGATAATATGATTTATTGTTTCTTGTCGATCTCCACATATTCTACAGTTACTTGTTATATTTCTTTTCATTATGTGTTTTTGGTAATTTCTGGTGGGGAGGCTTTGGTCTTGTGCAGCAATTAAAAATCCTTCAGTCTCTGCTTTGAGTCCTGAGCTTCTCAGCCATTGCTGGGATTTTTCTCTGTCTATTTCTTTCGCATTTAGTTTAGCCCAGTATTTACCATGTAGGGGCTTTTCTTGCCATCGTTTTATCATGGTCCGTTGCTGTTCTAGTTTTAGTTTGGATTTCATTTGTTTTATAGCTTTTGTTGTTTCTTCTTCTTCTTCTTCGTATTTGTTAGGTAGATTGATTTCTTGTTTGTATTTGTCAGCTTCCTTAAATACTGAAAACAGTTTTTGTTTTGCTCGTGTTTTGTGGCTATTTGTATTAGTTTCCCTTGCTTCTGGAGTAGGTATTTTTGCAGTCCTATGGTGGTTATTTTATAATAGTTTTCTAGCTGTATAAGACCCCTGCCACCTTCTGTGCGTTGTATATATAGCCTTTCTATGTCAGATTTTGGGTGGTGCATCCTATATCCTGTCATTATTTTTCTTGTTTTCCTGTCTATTTTACATAGTTCGTTTAGTGTCCAGTTAAGGATGTTGTAGCTGTAGCTTATAACTGGGACAGCTAAAGTGTTGATACTCATTATCTTGTTTTTAGCATTGAGCTCTGTTTTTAGTATTGATCTAACTCGTCTATAGTACTCTTTCTTTATTTTTTCTTTCATTTGTGTATGTTGTATCCTATCTAGTTCATTGACTCCTAAATACTTATATGGTTGGCTTTCGTCTAGTTCTCTTATTTCATTGGCTTTATCTAGTGTTATATTGCTACTTTTAACTAATTTTCCTCTTTTCAGGGTTGCTTTGGCACATTTTTCTAATCCGAATTTCATGTCTATTTCCTTGGTAAAGCCGTGTACTGTCTGTAGTAGTGTTTCTAGCTCTTTGTCGTTTTTTGCATATAATTTTAGGTCATCCATATATAGAAGGTGGCTGACTGTTTTTCCATAGCATTTGTAACCGCATCCAGTTCTATTTAGCAATTCTGTTAGAGGTGTGAGTGCCAGGCAGAACAGGAGTGGAGAGAGCGTGTCTCCCTGGAATATTCCTCTTCTAATGGGGATGGCTTTCGTTTTCACAAGTCCCTCTTTTGTTTGGAGCTGTAGCACTGTCTGCCATTTGTTCATTGAGTGCTCTATGTATTTTCTGATAATTGGTGCCACCTTGTTTATGGCTAGTGTTTCCAGAATCCACGTGTGGGGAACACTGTCGAAAGCCTTTTGGTAGTCCACCCAGGCCATACTGAGGCCTTTCTTCTTTCTGCGGCTGTCTTCAGTTATGGCTTTATTGATCAATAATTGATCTTTACAGCCGTATGAGCCCTTGCAGCATCCCTTCTGCTCTTCTGGAAACAGGTTGTTATTTTCCAGGTGTTTACTCACTCTCTGTGATATTATTGCAGTAAAGGCTTTGTAGATCGTAGGGAGACAGGTTATAGGTCTATAGTTTTGTGGTTTCTCCGTTTCCGTGGATTTGGGGATTAAGATGGTTTTCCCTTTTGTGAGCCATTCAGGCATTGTTTCTGGATCTGCTATTATGTTGTTAAAGTTTTCTGCCAGCTTTTTATGCATTGCTGGCCGGTGTTTTAACCAGAAATTGGGGATCTTGTCGTGTCCAGGTGCTTTCCAGTTGCTTAGTCTTTGCAGTGTCTGGGTGACCTCTTCAGTTGTTATTATTATTATCATTATTATTATCATTATTATTATTATTATTATTATTATTATTATTATTATTATTATTATTATTATTATTAGTCTTCGGTCTTTCACAAAAGGTAGCAGACGGAAAGAAAGAAAGAAAAAAACAAAAAGGAAAGAAAAGAATTGGGGAAAAAAATGTTCAGTCAAAAAGTTATTATTTTGCAAACCCACGTCATCCCATATTTATCTCCACCGCCGCTCATACACTCAGATCAAATCCAAAGCTCCTGCTTTTGAGGATAAGATGTATTTGTACAAACACTGGGGATAATTGGAAACATGCAAATGTTTTTGTGCGCCATTATGTAAAGTGCTAAAGGGCGGTTATAGTGAATCAATATTAAAGGAAATCGCGTATGACATAGCTGAAATTAATAGTGATAATCAAACTTTCACGCCTAATTTAACAGTCAGAAAAGAGCTTATGGCCGAATTCCTTTCCTGATTAACTGGTACTGAAGTCACGCTGGCATTTCAAAAGTGTTACATGGCAGTTACCAACATATTTCAAAATATCCATCAGAAATGTTATGATTTACACAGGAGACACCTGTAAAAATTCCCATTTGGTGTATGCAGCGGAATGTACCAAACACAAAATGATTTATGTTGGTTGCACAACAGAACGATTACAAAAAAGATTTAACGGACATAGGTACGACGTCAGGCACAAGAGCAGTAGTTCCACGGAACTTGCGGAGCATTTCACATCAAACGAGTGTAAATTTGAGGGAGACCTGAAGGTGCACATTCTCAAAATATACCCTCACTCCACCGCACTTTCAGTCCTCAAAACCCATTAGGATAGATATTTATTATTATTATTATTGTTATCATTATTATTATTATTATTATTATTATTATTATTATTATTATTATTATTATTATTATTATTATCATTATTACATCTCGTGTTCATTTGATAAAAGTCGCACTCTTATTGTTTCAGAAATCAAAACAGAAATGTTATGATTTATACAGAAGGTGGAACATGTAAAGATTCCCATTTGGTGTACGCTGCAGAATGCACGAAACACAACTTAATTTATGTTGGTTGTACAACAGAACAATTAAACAAAAGGTTTAGTGGGCACAGATTCGATGCCAGGCACAATAACAGTACTTCGACAGAACTTGCTGAACATTTCGTTTCAAGTGGCTGCAGTTTTGAAGAAGACTTGAAAGTGCATATTCTGAAAATATTCTGAATCTGTTCCACATTCACTTCTCAGAATGTATAAGTAGAAATATGTTTGCGGGTTATTAATATCACGCCCTGGAGGAATGAATAAAATGACAGGTGAATATCATCAAATTTATACAAAACTGTTTGATTAAATACTCTTCTTTCTCTCTTTTTCTTTCCTTTTTTTTCTGTCGTCTTCTTTTTTCTGCCTTTTTCTTTTCACCTGTTATAAAATCGTAACATAAAAACTGATGATGTCATTCCATCAACGTATGGACGCTGGTTGCTCTCGTTCATACTTTACGTTTAAATTCCTGTAATTTTGAATTTTTATCACTTCTTATTTTGAACTCAACAAAGACAGTCTTACTGTTGAAATATCGTTCAACTAATCAAATATCTTACAATCGAATCACGCTCTTCGTCTTCACTGTTTACCTTTGTGAAGAGTTACGTCAATCCTTTTAAAAATATATTATTATTATTATTATTATTATTATTATTATTATTATTATTATTATTATTATCATTATTATTATTATTATTATTATTATTATTATTATCATTATTATTATTATTATTATTATTATATACACACATATTTATATATATACATATATACATGCGTATATGTGTTTGCGTGTGAAAGCGTGTGCGCGTGTGTATAGCCGGACATATACACACACGCACACACATATGATTACATCAGTGTGACTATTTATGTACGTATATTTATATGCCTGTGTACATGTATATATATGCATATATGTACATCTATCTTTTCATATAGATGTGTGTATGTGTGTGTGTATGTATTTGAATATTCTCGCGTTCGTCTGTATGCTTGAGTGCGTGTCTATGTGCTTATGAATTAGAGTGTATACAAAATTAAGGGAGACTCTAAGCATTTTTGTTCTGAATAATTTGGAATAGATTTGACAGAATAAGTAAGAAAGTAGGCCAGGCTGTCACATCGTATAATTGCAATAAATTCCTTGCATTGACGTTTTATATTCTGTTCCAAGCATAAACTTGGATATAAGTTCAGCAGAGCGCTATTAAGTAGTGAAACCTAAAGTCTTGAAAATAATAAACACTGAAAGTTTTATTAGATCACAAATTAATACAATGTATTCTATCAAAAGAACTATCTGAGCCAATAACAATTACGTAATTTTGAAAATGAATGTTAAATTAAATGAAAAACAAGAGCACGCAAGGAGCGCAAACCTCCGATAAGGCAACGCTAACGTCCTCTCAACGATTAGCCAGAGATGACTTTTAAAATGAGAATATTTCAAATAAACTCCACTGCTCTGACAAACGAGAATACTAAAAATGAACCCGGCTGTTCTAAAAAATTGAGTAAAAAAAAAAAAAAAGGAAAAATAATCAAGAATCCCTGTCCGGTTCGGATCGATCCCAAAGTCTAATCTTTTCGAGATAGTCACGAGGCAAAACGTCCCTGAAAGTGTCATTCGCATTCATCCAGCGGTTCCTGAGATATTCTGTCCACAGACAAACAAACGTATAAACACTACTGAAAACAATACCTCCGCCTTAGGGAAGGCGGAGGTAACTAGAAATGTAATGAAGGCGCGTACAAGAACACCTCCAGAATTTATACAGGGGAAAGAGCCATAGCCCAGCACTAAAATCAGAAGTGCATGAGCGTGGCCGCAGGGATTAAGAATCCGAGATATATATTATTGAATATGTGTTTATTACACACACATATATATATAGATATGACGGGCTTTTTTCAGTTTCCGTCTACCAAATCCAGTCACAGGTCTTTCGTCGAACCGAGGCTATAGTAGAAGACACTTGCCCAAGGTGCCACGCAATGAGACAAAACCCAGATCCATGTGGTTGGTAAGCAAGCTACTTAGCACACAGCCATATGGGAGCAACTGTCTTTGAAAGCTCATACTGTCGTTGAATGCTCAAAATGAGGAGTAGAAAGACAGCCGACGACTGATGAAGTGTCCTTTCTCTGTATTTACTGGTCCTGTTTTCCATTTTGCCTCGTTTGTTTACGTGTTTCATCATATTTGCACCGTTTGTGACGCCCTGCATCCACAATATACGCATGTATATATATATATATATATATATATATATATATATATATATATATATATATATATATATATATATATATATATATATATATATATATATATATATCACTTATATTTTATTATATAATTGAACGCGACACATCCATTTTCAAGTAAGTTTATCTTCACTTTTTTTATACGACTCTCTACTCTATACTGTTTTCTTCCTCCATCCTTCTCTAATTCCCTTTTTCTCCTCCTCCATCCTTCGCCGTTTTCTATGTGTCACTCTTTCTCTCCCCTCTTTCTCTTTTTCTCTTATACATAGATATACATATATATATTTTTTTTATTATATATAGATATATATAATCAATTGAAATAAATAAACAGTTCAAATAAACAGATAAAACAACTAAAAAAGAAGAGCAACAACGAACGTGAGAATGTGCACAAGTATATCAGAAGCATATTATCTTGACGCTCGTTGAAAGGAGAGAGAAACATCGTTTCGGACATAGCTTTTCGAAGGAAAGGAGAAAGGGAAAACTCCAAAGAAGGAGGAAGAGAAGAAATCTCCAACGGACTACGTGTAGTTACATTGCTGATATATATTGCATATATATATACATTGGATAACTTAGCAGGTTCGGCAAAAGAGACCAACAGAATAAGTACTAGGCTTACAAAGAATAAGTCGATGCTCGAGCATGATTGCAGTCAAATGATTGAAACAAGCAAAAGAATAAAAGAATATATACATGCATGTATGTATTTGACGATATATGTGGTATTTGTTATGCTCTAGTTTTTCGAGCGATCTTTAGAGATAAACTGTAAAGAGCAACGCCCTTGTTTGCCAATTGTATTGAAAATATACATACATGCACAAACACACACACTCTCTCTCTCTCTCTCTCTCTCTCTCTCTCTCTCTCATTCACACACACACACACACACGCACACAGAGTTTACTTCCACTAGAAGAGTTACTTAAACATGGATAACTATCGTATTAGGTGTATATATTCAATTAGATCGACAAATTCGATTTGATCGACAAGTATGTTTTTTTCTGGAATGTTAATACATATCCCTAGCAGAACGAAACATGAACGTCGATAGAGAAATATCTGTAACTCAGAAACTTAACGACACTACAGAAAAATATGTAAATTATAGTTTTCGAAACACTATCGATTCTCTCAGTAGAACAGTCTTGCAGTGACAACAGCAATACTTGTATGTAAAGGGAGAAACAAAATCCATTATTTAAACACAATATTCTTTTCTACTCTAGGTACAAAGCCCGAATTTTTTGAGGAGGGGGCCAGTCGATTAGATCGACACCAGTACGCAACTGGTACTTAATTTAAACACAATATTGGAAAAGAAACGCTCACACACAACATACACTAATAGATAGAATGCTTATAACCAGTTGATGAATGAAACATGTGGGAAAATATATCTCCCGATACACTGGGATTGGTCTTATTAAAAGGTACATACGTTAATTATGATATACTATGTGTTTATGTATTTTCTATGATACTCAATGTATGTATCTATGTAAATATTTATGTCTAGATATATGTGCATATAGAACCCCCTCCTCTCTCTATCTCTCTCTCTCTCTACATGTATATGTATGTATTCAGCAATCCAAAGCCTTTTAGGAGCCTGCTAAAGTTTAACTCGCACGGAATCAAATCAAACTGTTTTAAATCATACATGTGTATGTGCTGTGTGTGTGTGTGTGTGTGTGTGTGTGTGTGTGTGTGTGTGGTACATACCTAAAACATACGCACGTACAGAAAGCTATATATGCTTACTTCTTTACTTTCTCTAACGAATAATTTTTAAAGTTGAGCGTTCTACTCAAATTGAAGTTATCTCCCTTTCTCCTCTTCTACGCATATGAATCGCTGCGTTAACACGCGAGCGAGCACTCACCTTCCCCCACACATGAGCCAGTGGCTTTGTTAAACCGAATTCAATCTACTCTCCCAGAAGCTTAAACAGCACTATCGTCGCAATCCCGCACCGGTTCGCTATATCCGGCTTGATTCACAACATATGAGCCACCTCAAGCCTATGGTGAACAAAATTTACCTACCATTCTGCGCGATTGTGTAGCGAACTAGCTAACTACTCTACTATGTCGTCATATTTGAAGTTAATGTCTGTGTGTGTGTGTGTGTGTGTGTGTGTGTGTGTGTGTGTGTGTGTGTGTGTGTGTGTGTGTGTGTGTGTGTGTGTGTGTGTGTGTGTGTGTGTGTATGTGTATTCTTGTATTTTGGGATGGTCTTTATTGTAGTTCTTATTTTTTAAATTCTATTTTAACTCATGACTATCGTCCGGAAATCTTTCATCACACATATGTGACCTCTTAAGCGAAACGTTTACTTTTCGCGTGCGCTCTTGCTCCAATTACTCCATTCTGTTCTTCTAAAATGTATCACTGAAGAGGTCACGGAGGTGTAACGAAAGATTTTCGGACAATGGACATGAGTTAAAATAATAATAATAATAATAATAATAATAATAATAATAATAATAATAATAATAATAATAATAATAATAA
>NC_142930.1:123263183-123275683 GCF_046866305.1 Octopus bimaculoides | reverse complement strand
TTCCTAAACTTGGAAAATGGGTGCCTCATGAGTTGTCCGAAAGTAACCGCAAATCTCAAGTTGACATCTGCTCTTTTCTCCATTCTCGCGAACTCATTTCACCCTTTTCGAATAGAATTGTGACTGGTGACGAAAAATGGATCTTCTATTGAAATGTTAAACGCCGTAAACAGTGACTTATAAAAGGGAAAAAGCTCAACTACAACTTATCTTTCTATCTGGTGGGATTGCAACCTTCTCTCTATTTGGTGGGATTGCAAAGGAGTAATTCACTTTGAATTGTTACCACCTAATGCAACAATCAATGCTCAAGTCTACTGTCAGCGATTAGAGCGTTTGAACCAAGCTTTGAAGAAAAAAAACCCACTTTAGTTAATCGAAAGGGAGTGATATTTTATCAGGGCTATCGCGACCCCACACTGCAAAGATCACATCACAGAAGATCGAAGACCTTGGTTGAGAAAAAAATTCCTCATCCACCTTATTCTTCTGACCTTGCTCCTTCAGACTACCATTTGTTTCGTAGTTTACAGAATCATTTGGGGGAACATAACTTTCACAAGCCAAGAGGAGGTCGAAACTGACATTTCAGAGTTCTTCGCTTTGAAACCAAAAGAGTTTTACGTTGATGGGATTAAAAAGTTTGTAAATAGATGGTAAGAATTCATAGATAATCAGGGAAAGTACATTTATGATTAAATTTCAATTAAATAAAACATTTGATTACTTGTTTTCTTTATTCAAAATTCCGACAGAACTTATGGGATGATCTGGTATATGAATAACCACTCACACGCATACATACATGTACATGTATACACATAAGCACACACACACACATATACATGTATACATTCATATATGCATTATATATATATATATATATATATATATATATATATATATATATATAATTGAGATCTCAGATATTTTTTGTGAATCTCCTTGATTCTTTCAATGTGCTTGTTCCGTGGTATTAAATTGATATTAATTAATATTCAATTTTTTACCCTATTGTTTAATTTAATTAACCATAACCACGTTCTCAAAGTTGATATATTCGATGCGGAAACTATTTTATTCAGAGATATTTCCGGATTTAGCGCGCCAAAACGAAGACTTTTGAATCTTACCATAAATATAATTAACAGAACCATTCATCATTCGTGGGGAGCAACTAGTATACGATTCTGGGAATTATATTTCTTTGGCGGTCGGTACTGATGAAAAACAGATATTTTCGGTAAGGAAATATTAATTTTGAAACCGGTCTACGGATAACATCGTATGTATTTATGTACTTTTCACTTGTCTTGCCCGTATACGTTTTGTTGCTTCGCTAAATTTTTCTGTGATCTTGTGGGACTTACAATCCACTGTGACACTCTAATCGATGCTCAGATGCGACACCTTGTTGTGGCAGATAAAAGTAAAAAGGAAGCGAAAATCATACATATTGCCGGGGTAGATGACAGAGTCGGAAAAGATGGAGACATACAGACAATTCTAACAACCAGGTTCGAGAGATATGGCGGAGAAATTGGAACTGACATGAGGGCAAATCAGGCCCGTAAAACTGTTCTATTGGGGGCAGCTAGGATTTTCAGAATGGTGCTTGGGTGTAAAGTGTACTCCACAAGTTAATATCCAAGTACCAAAGCTTATAATTTGCGGAAAGAGACCCAGTGAGACCTCTGACAATAGGATGCTGTCCGATCTCACAGAATCAACCAGAGCAAATAAGACTAAAAGCTCTGAGAAGTAAAACAATAATGATGATAAACGTA
Source organism: Octopus bimaculoides (assembly GCF_046866305.1). Lineage (NCBI taxonomy): Eukaryota > Metazoa > Mollusca > Cephalopoda > Octopoda > Octopodidae > Octopus > Octopus bimaculoides. Next base: position 123,273,896 of record NC_142930.1, on the reverse strand, counting down.
GCTGAATTGATTTTTATGGTTTTTTTGTAGTGCTGCAAATAAAATTCTTTTCGAAGATACGTGAGTCTATGTTACTTCACCAAGCATATTTTTTTTTAATTAGAGATTTTGTGGTGTCTGTGCGAAGCGGGAAGTGTATATTTGTACATATGACATTACTTACTCTTTTTCTATAGGATTCCATCAAGTGAAGATACACAGTACTAATTTGTTTCTGTTCCTGTGTTGCCTATGTTGTTTTAAGTACTTCAGCTTCTCTGTTGTTTTGGGAATCAGCTTTAGCCAATATTTGCTTATCTGATGATATATTTGATATTCATTCAGTAATGATATATGTGATTTAATGTAAAGTAATAATAATAATAATAATAATAATAATAATAATAATAATAATAATAATAATAATAATAATAATAACAATAATAATAATAATAATAATAATAATAATAACAATAATAATAATAATAATAATAATAATAATAATAATAATAATTATTATTATTATTATTATATATATATATATATATATATATATATATATATATATATATATATATATATATATATATATGTATATATATCTATATATATATATATATATATATATATATATATATATATATATATATATATATATATATATATATATATATATATATATATATATATATATGACCTGAAATTGGAATTAGACACTTTACAATAATTTATGTTAGAAAAGAGATGCCCAGAATCACCATGGGGAATAAAACCATGTATCTGTTGTAAATAAGATGACTGCGTATACTATGGCCCCATACACCTGAATTGCGTGTTTTATTCATATTAACGTTTATATAGTGTCTCTACACAAGCTACTTGTTTATCATGTTTCTCTATCGAGACCCACGGTATTTCGTAACTACTTAACCCTATGCCGTAGAACGATAATTCCATGTTTCATCTGTTGATCGTTGTGATAAATGAGAGATAAAATGCATGCAAAAAATGAAAATAACGTAAAAAATGAAAAAACAAAAACATTTCAGTAATGTAAATGAGGAGTGGGGCAGAATATTCCAGGTGACGTCAATAAATAATAACAAAAGAGAAAAGTTATTGTATTACCTTACATAGGTTATATAATGACTATATCTTTCGAGAAAAATGTCTCCTTTTCAAATAGAAGAGAGGCAATGATTCAAAAGTTCTCAGAAATGTGTTGCAAATAAACATAATGCCTTTTGCATCCTTCAAAACTGCGACCACCACCTTCCCTGCTGATGAGGAAAGGAGTGTCCACTATATTGATTATCTTTGTTTCTAGCTGAAAGTGATGAACCCCAAAATCACCTTGGCTTAGGAAATGTTAACTGAATCAGGCTGTATCTGTCTCCAAGTTATATTTTCCTGAGAAATGATCAGCCTGGTATGCTTTTGATCGAGTGTAAGAGAACATGATAACCTCCGTCAAGCCAAGTTCATTGGGGTATGCTAATAGCATTGCCTATTTGATATATAGTCAATCGCCTGTCATCAATCACGATGTGGGGGAACAATCAATATCTTAGTCGATGGTAGTAGTTGCAAAACGTGCAGACCTTGGATCATCTTCAAGATAGATTCTCCATCCCCATCCTAGATTCAGATGCTCACTTTTAAACTGTTGATAAAAGTGGATGGCTAATCCCTAATGTCGCCAACCTGTCAGCATGAATATCGTTGGGGGCTAAACTTTTTTTCTGCAAGTGCTTAATAACACAATGATACCAAATTTTGTCCATTTTCGAGAGAGGTTTCTACTAATTACTTTTAAATTACTTTTGAATAGTCAGATGTTATTTTATCGGAGAGAACCAATGAAGTTATTAGTAAGAAGCTTCGATGTTAATGCATGCAAAATTTCACACGTCTGTTATCACTCCTTCATAGTCAGCCTATGAAGTTTTCACATACACACATGCAGACACATACATATGCAGACTCACACACACACACACACACACACACACACACACACACACACACACACACACACACACACATACACAAACACAACCACACACACACGCGAAGACGGCCAGCTGGCAGAAACGTTAGCACGCCGGGCGAAATGCTTGGTGGTATTTCGTCTGCCGCTACGTTCTGAGTTCAAATACCGCCGAGGTCCACTTTGCCTTTCATCCTTTCGGGGGTCGATTAAATAAGTACCAGTTACGCACTGGAGTCGATGTAATCGACTTAATCCGTTTGTCTGTCCTCGTTTGTCCCCTCTGTGTGTAGCCCCTTGTGGATAGTAAAGAAATAACACATACATATTATTGTGCCTGGAGAGATTCATTCTGTTTTAATGCCTTATTAATTAACGCACTCACCGGTTCGATTTCCATTCAGTTATCTTTTATAAAAGTTTCGTTGCTTCTTGCAACATCTTCACTAGTCGTTGACACTGTCATATATATTTATATATATATATATATGTACACGCACACACACACACATATATACATACATATATCACCCGGATATCATTTTACCTGGAAAGCATCAATGCAGTTATTAGTTATACGATTTGAAATTAATATAAGAACACAACATATATAATTAATATAAACACTACACTCGTCTGGCATTTTAACGTAGAAATTTCGCTAGAAGTTATTTCAACCTCCTTAAGCTGTTCCTCTTGCACAAACGCGCATGCGCGAACGCACACATGTGTATTGTGTGTATGGTGTGTGTGTAGTGTATATGTGGTGTTTGTGTGTGAATATGCGTATATATATATATTTTTATGTGTATATTTATAGTTATATATAGATGGTGTATATGCAAATATTTATGTATATGCATTTATATGTGTGTGTGTGTGTGTGTGTGTGTGTGTGTGTGTGTGTGACGACAGTCTGTGTCTGTATGTACTTGTGTGTGTATGCTTTTGTGATTATGTATGAGAAATGCACTTTAAAATCTCTGAACTCTTTTAGAAGTATGTCGAACAATGTACAAAGAGGACTAACCTGCAAAGAAATGTGCTTGTATAAACACAATGAAGTAATGCATAAATAGAAGAGTAGCTGAAAAAGGGAGGATGAGGAAGAGGAGACGAAGAAGAGTTAACAAAGAAGTGGAGGAGAATTAGAAGAGGGGGGAGAGGGTGTGGGGAAGGTTGAGGACGACAACGTCTATGACGACGATGACGACGACGACGACAAAGAAGAAGAAGAAGAAGAAGAAGAAGAAGAAGAAGAAGAAGAAGAAGAAGAAGAAGAAGAAGAAGAAGAAGAAGAAGGAAGAGGAGGGGGAGGAGAAAAAGGAGAACAGAAGAAGAGGAAGAAGAAGAAGATCAACAATAACAACAAGTGTTCGGATTAGAAAACAAGATATAGCTTTAAAAATGGTAGCAGCAAAACGATGCTGCTGATTCGTAAATTCGGCAGAATTTGAACTCAGAACGTATCGGCAGATGAAATACCGCTAAGCATTTTGCCTGGCGTGCTAACGTTTCTGCCAGCTCGCCACCTTAGAGGATATAATATATTTCGCTATCTGCTCGCTTCCTAGTGATCAGTGACAGTGAACTAGAGTTCTCGCTATTCATCTACTGTGAATGAGCGTATATGTTGGCTTCATCTACTCTTAAGGTTGTCACTAAGATTTAATATCTATCACGTTTATTCAATACAATACCAGGACAAGAAATTTTAGATTAGTTGTGACTGAGTAGATTCAGATCCTGATCCATTCAGCAAAATAGTTGAATAAAGAATGCGGTGTATTATAATTCAGTTCTATACAAATACCAATTCTTTAGAATTTCCCTCCAATGACTTGTATGAAATCGAATACCAAGATACATGGATATTTGGCTACCTTCACTCATAAGTCAAAGGCGAGTACAATATATATATATGTATATAAAGATATCTGTAAAGATATGTGACACTTATTCAGTAGCCATGATAAAACTCCGAGTTTCCAATGCCAAGGCGGGGGTCCACTCCAAACATCTCTTCAGTTATCCGGCTACCGGAGATTATTTTGAAATATAACCGTTAGACCCAAAGATATATATATACATAAAGTTATATACTATATAAAGATACACACATACATATATATATGTAAATATACATATATATATTATACATATAATATATATATATATATATATATACATATATATATATATATATATATATATATATATATATATATATATATATATATATATATATATATATATATATTTAATTAAAATTTAGGGTTCAGCAAGCATTGCTTCATCACACATGGAAAATTAGAAATAGCAGCCAAAACTACTATTTCTCTAATAAAATACGACTCCAAAACGGCAATACTCGCAAACTACACACGGAACTACTTGGTGAAATTACTAATTATTAATTAATTATTAATTTTTACCCTATGTCTATATATATATATATATATATATATATATATATATATATATATATATATATATATATATATATATCTTGATCAAATAGGGGAAAACAAACTCTATAGATGTGGAGACGAGTTTGTATATTCGATTGCACAATTCACTCTGTCCATATTCCGAATTACTTGCTTTGATATACGCACACGAATGTATTCTCTTTATCACTGGGGTTTGAACTCATATCGTAAACCGCCGGAAAAAATATCGCTAAGCATTCTATATAACACGCTAACAATTCCTGCAGCTTAGCAATCCAAATAAAGGTTTCACATTTTGGTGCAAATCAGTAATATGAGAGGCGGGGCAAATCAATTACAACAGCCGCTGTACTTCATTTGCACTTTATTTTATTGACCCCGAAAAGATGGAAAGCAAATTTAACTTATAGGAATTTGAGCTCAGAAAGTAAAGAGTCGATAGATATGCCACTAAGCAATTTGTCTGTCACGTTGACCATTTTACCAGCTCGCTACCTTAATAGTAACAGCAGCAACAACAATAACAACAGTAATTATTTCTTATATAAGCATTGAAGACCACGAATATCTCTGTGCTTTCGATTGATTGAACAATCCTTGTTATGTAACTACTATTATATCTGTGTATCCTAGTTGAAAACTTTTAATCGGTACATTAAATTCTCACGGAATTAATTGAGGGTATTCAGGAAATATGAGAGCCCGAGTCATTTTCCATACAGATGGAAGCACCGTCAAATGCTAGCATAAAACTATGCAACTCAGCTATTAGGAATTCAACCTTCTCTAATTAAAACCATATTTGCCGTGTATCTGATACCAATATTCATCGTAATTCACAAGCGTTATTCAACAAGGCGCAGTAAATACGCTTTCCGGTACGGAATCTGCAAGCTAGATTTATTTACGCCTGTCGTTCATTGAGCATGTGTATATCTTAACGAAACCAAATCGATATTGTATGGTTCGAACAGAGTACGTCGCTTTAATATGGGTAACTTCCATGAGATCTCTCGATACGCTAAAAATAGTAGTGAAATTTCTTTCAAAATTGCGATTTTACTGTGGTTGTACTCAGCATTTTGCAACACACTACCCTCTTTCTAGTAATAGAATGTTACAAATGTCCCACCCACTTAAAACTAATTATGTATACTAATTTATTAGTCATATTCCCTTATGAGAAATATGAATAATAGAAAAAAATGGATTTATCTCCAATCTTTTACTTGTTCCATTCATTGAAGTGTGGCCATGCTGGGGCATCACTTTCAAGGAGTTGGATGAAGAAATCGACCCTTTTAATATTTTTTAAAGTTTGATACTTTTCTATCGGCCTGTTGTGAGAAGCCACTAAGTTACGGAAACGTAAACAAACCAACATCGGCTGTGAAGCTTTGCGGTGATAAACACATTTCTAAGAAATATTGTGTGAAGCTTTGCGGTGATAAACACATTTCTAAGAAATATTGTGTGAAGCTTTAGTCGAATGAATTGTAACCAGTTCTTTATTTTATCGACCCTTGATAGAGGTAAGGCAGACTTTACTATAGCAGTATATAAACATAAAGAACCAGAGCAAATACTGCAAAGAATTTAGTTCAACCCTTTAAGGACTTTGTTCATCCTAAAGAGTTTGCTCCTAATAAGAGATCACTATTAACATATTTGCTTAAGAAAGGAGAGAAATAAGCTAATAATAATAATAATAATAATAATAATAATAATAATAATAATAATAATAATAATAATAACAATAAATAATAATAATAATAATAATAATAATAATAATGATAATAATAATAATAATAATAATAATAATACTTTCAATACAGTAACAATAAGAGCATCACAACAAATCACAGCACATACCCAAGGCACACATAGCTGCGCTCGGTAGAGCAGTGAAAGCACGTGATAAAAATAAGACTACTGAATAATAATAATACGAGAAATTAAGGCAAATAGACCAGATATAGTTGTCAAAGATCATGAAGAAAAAAAATGCTTTCTAATTGATGTATCAATACCAGCAGATGACAACGTTTCTCTAAAAGAAATGGAAAAACTTTCAAAATACAAAGACCTGGAAATAGAGATAACTCGAATGTGGAATCTAAAAACAGAAACAATTCCTATTATAGTAGGTGCCTTAGGTATAATAAAAAAAATATTCAGACAAATACATAACAAAAACACCAGGACTTACAAATATATATAACATACAGAAAATTGCACTACTGGGTACTGCACACATTCTACGCAAAACACTTTCAATACAGTAAACATAAGAGCACCACAGCAAACCACAGCACATACCCAAGGCGCACAGAGCTGCGCTCGGTAGTGAAGTGAAAGCACGTTATAAAAATAAAACTACTGAACAATAATAATAATAATAATAATAATAATAATGTCTCAAATTTTCGCACAAGGGTACTTAATTTATCGACTTCGAAAGGATGAAAGGCAAAGTCGACCACCGTGAAACTTGAACTCAGAACGTAAGGACGGACAAATTACCGCAAGACATTTCGCCCGGCGTGCCAACGACTCTGTCAACTGATTGCCTTCACTGTTTTATAATAATACTATAATGCAATGTTCGATTCATATTCTGATTCCGCCCAAGGTGTTTCAAAAAGGGCTATAAATTAAAAACATTGCGTATATTTTTAATACTTAATTTCTAGAAATATACACGACCCCTCTAAATACCCAGCACTTTCTAGGTCCACTTGGATATTTGCTATCCCTCAAGATCTCACAACTTGCCCAAGAGGATGCTAATGCCCAAATTAAGAAGCATTACCCTAGCGTTTTGATAAAAAGAGAAGAAAAAAAACATGTTTGGTCATGGAATCTGAGATAATCCATATCTTAGCAGATGGGACTGTCACAAATGGAATGACTTGATCATAACCAACATGGAACTAAACACTCTCGCAACAAGTAGCTGCAGCAGATGCAGCAAGAACATTAGTAACCATTGGTGTTGGATAGCAACGTAAAAAAACTCGCCATTTTCATACAGATACAACATGGTAATTTGTCAGTCACTCAAACGATCTAACATGACATCGCTTTAACAATGGGTGAACAGATTCAGATGACTATTACATTTAGACAACAATAGTTTGCGGTTAGATAAGTGCAAGTCAGCAACGACCTTACAATTAGATATATTACTCAGTAAGAACACCCACCATATAAAGGAAAAATAAATAAATAAATAAATAAATGAATAATCGCGCAAATAGAGGTCATGTGACACATAATGAGTATTTTGTCCCTACTTTTATGACTCCTGTTGCTGTTGTGTACTTTTTGCTTACAGAAAGACGTTTATACAAAACACAATGAAAAGCATACATGCATATACACGCACATACATAAATACATATATGCACACACACATACAATAATACATACATACATGCATGCATATATATATATATATATATATATATATATATATATATATGCATGCATATATACGACTAATACCATACGACTAATGCAAACCTTACAATAAAATAAACACAAAATAAGATGACAGTAGAATCCCCCAAGAAAATTTGAAAATATCTGTGAATTTGTAAAGTCTTAAAATGACGCATTCACCATAGGCTTTAAAGTTGTTTTACAGTTTGATTTTATTATTCATTGTGTGAACCAGAAAACACACATGTTCACAGACATAATCATACTGCCACTAGATATAAACTTAGAATAACCTAGTACATTTTATATAGAAATAGAACAGTAAATAAAGATGTTATACTATACACTATAAAACATAAGCAAACGCACACATGTACGCATATATAATGCAAATATATAATAGAAACACACGTTTATACGTATATATATATATATATATATATGTGTATATATAGAATTGTATCTAAACATATTTTATGTACTCGTAAGCACATGTATGTATTATGTATGTAAGTATATATGTATGTATGTATGTATGTATGAATACTTATGCAAATCATTAGGCTTTCAAACACTCAATGTGATTTTACGATGCTTCATTCATCAATTTAACGCATAAGCTCACACGCACAAAGCATACGCACACGCACGCACACAGACACATTTACACACACACACACATACACATACAGTCTTGTATTTTCTTATTCTTTTACTTGCTTCAATCATTTGACTGCGGCCGTGCTGGAGCACCACCTTAAGTGGTTGTAGTCGAACAAATCGACCCCGGGACTTATTATATTGGTTCTCTTTTGCCGTTTCTGCCAGTTCGCCACCTTCCCTAATATATTCCATTAGACATGTAGACGAATTTAATATCTCTCTTACTCTTAAAAGGCATGTGTGTGTGTGTGTGTGTGTGTGTGTGTGTGTGTGTATGTGTGTATGTGTGTGTGTGTGTGTGTGTGTGTGTGTGTGTGTGTGTGCTACGATTGCATTTGAATTCAACCACTATTTCTCATGAACGTTCGTATTTCTTTCTTAAGTTTCGTCACATTTCTCGTAGCATCATCAAAATGGCGCAAGACTATCAACAACGTTCATTATGCGCACTTTCGAACAAGTGGTAAAGTGATCATTGCTAGAGTTAAGGGTGCGGTACTGTTATTTACTGGTAGATTTAATGGGCTTTTTTCTTTTATTATTTTACTTCTTTCACTCATTTGACTGCGGCCATGCTGGTGCACCGCCTTAAAGAATATTAGTCGAATAAATCGAGCCCAGGGCTAATTTTTGAAAATCTAGTCCTTATTCCATCGGTCTCATACACACAGAGGTATATATATATATATATATGAGGAAGTGGAAAAAACCTTTGACCAAGAATACAAACAACATATCATTAAAAAATGGAAACGCTTCCTGAATGATTGTTTCATTTTTTGGGAAAAATCGACTGAAGATCTAAATATATTTAACAATATACTAAACGCACTTCACCCTTCCATCAAATTCACAACAGAATCCAGTTGCAATGAACTACCATTCCTGGATATCCACATAAAAATACAAAACTGAACAGTCACAAGAGACATATTTTACAAAAAAAACCGATACACAGCAATATTTAAACTTCTATTCTTGTCACCCATCACACATCAAAAGAAACATCCCATACAGCATGGCCAGACGCATCTGTGCTATAGTAAGTGACCCTAAAACGCGTGAAACCAGACTCAACGAACTGAAAAGCTTCCTTACTATACAAAAATACCCCTTAGGCCTAATTAATGAAGTAATTAAAAAGGCGATGGCACTGAATATCACCCAACTACGGACACCAAAGGAAAAAGTTAATGAAAGCACGATTCCGTTCATTAACACATACAGTCCTGGAATAACTAACATATTCCACGTCATAAAATCGAACCTGCCTATACTCCTTCAAAGCCCTAAGATGAAAACTCTGATTGAAAAAAACACCTTACGGAATAGCAGACGCCAACCAAAAAACCTTAAAAAACACCTGGCAAAGGCAGAATTCAGATCAGAGACTAAACCAGAAATCATAGTAAAAGAATGTGGTGATAGGAGATGTGGAACGTGTAACAATACCAGCAACTACAAATACATAGAAAGTGGTTCCCACATTAAATAAAAGAACGGATCTATTTTTAAAATAAATGCAGATATGAACTGCAAAACACAAAATCTCATATAGTGCATCACCTGTCCAAACTGTAAAGAAAATTACATTGGCGAAACGAATAACTCACTTTGTCAACGTGCAAGAATTCACAGGTAACATATCCAACAAGAAGAACTAAGAATGATTCCATTAAGTAAACATCTGGAAATATGCGGAGACGGAAAGTTCAAAATCTTTCCCTTTTATAAATGTACACGGGACGATCCACAATACCGAAAGGCAATGGAACTACTCTTCATAAAAAAATTTTCCCCAAAGTTAAATGTTTGAAAGAGAAAAAAGAAAAACAAGGAATACGTTTTGTATGTATATATATGTATATATGTTTGATATGATATATATAGTTATTTTTACTAAATTGATTTTACTAATTCGATTTTTCAAATTTACAAAGATTATACTAATATACTCTCATGCAAAACTACACCTTACAAAAAATAAATAAATGAATGAATGTATGACAGGAATATATTCTAAATAGGACCCAAAGTATATAAAAAGAAAGGACAAAAAATATAAAATGAAAGAACTAAAAGCAAAAGAAAAAACAGGAAGACATTTTTTGTTTTCTTTATATTTTCTATTCATTATTCTATATTTTTTTCTTTCTTCTTCCTTTCTTCTTTTCTTCCTTCGTC
>NC_142930.1:123253183-123255683 GCF_046866305.1 Octopus bimaculoides | reverse complement strand
CTGTAATAAGTTGGCTGGTTTTCTGTCTTTTATACCAATTCCTTTGGACGGCAGCAGTAGGTGTTTGGCTATTTTTAGAATTGATGTTAAATCTATTTTTAGAAATGATGATATTTTAATTTCTTGTTTTGTGTGGGTTGTAGGGATAAGATTTTTAAACCCCAGTAGGTGTTTGGCTGTTCTTAGAAATGATGCCAAATCTATTTATAGAAATGATGATATCTGAGATTTTTTTTTTGTGTTTTGGTTACAGGGATAAGATTTTTAAACCCCAAGTAAGATGGATTTAATCATTGTTTGTTAAGAGTAGGTTTGAATTTCTTAATAAAGTCCTTTTCTTTGCATTTTCTTTCAATTTCATTCCGGTTATAAAGTTTATGGAATGGAAATATAATAAAAGTTTGATGACCACATGTTGCTAGATGGTTACTCAGTGGTATTTGGCGGACTTCTGGGTTTTTAATCTGTTGTCGATGTACCCGTGAGCGTTCCGATAGTGCATTACCTGTCTGGCCAACGTACAATTCTTCACAATTAAGGCATTTGATGCAGTAGATTAGATTTCTACTTTTGCAGTTCATGTTCGCATTGGTGAATATTTTCCCTGTTTTTGTGTTCATATATGGGCCGGTATGGATTGATCGGCATGTGCCGCATCGGCTATCATTGCATTTGGATACAGTGAATGTTTGATTTTTGTTGCTGAGGTCAAACCTTGCCTTTGTTAATAGTTTTTTCAAGTTTTTAGGTTGTCTCTTACTGAGAGTTATATTTTGATCTGTAATGATATTTCTCAATTCCTTACTTTGTGCAAGGATCGGTAAGTTCGCTTTGGCGATATTAAAGATGTTCTGGTGGCATGGATTTTGTGTCACTATAAATGGAATGATCTTTTCCTGTTTGTCTTTTCTTTGCGGTGTCCTCAGTTGTTGTATGGGTATTTTCGAAGCCCGCTGAATACCATTTTCTATGAGTCGTGATGGGTATTTTTGCTTCACCAGAAATTCTTTCAGTTCCATCAGGCGTTGATTTCTGGTCTCTATATCCTCTACAATAGTACATATTCTCCTGGCTAGGCAGTATGGTATGTTGCGTTTTGTATGGGGTGGATGGCACGATTTAAAGTTCAAGTATTGGTGTGTGTCTGTGTGTTTGTAATATATATCTGTGGTAATGGCGGTGTTCTTTTTAATTACCATTATATCTAGAAATGGTAATTTGCTACTGTTCATCTCCTTTGTGAATTGGATGGATGGGTGTAGGTTGTTCAGGAGGGTGTTAAATTCTTCCACAATGCTTTGAGGTTTGGTCCAGATTATGAAGCAATCGTCCAGGTATCTCTTCCATGCTTTTTCTATAAGCTTCCTAAATTCGGTGTTATATCTCTCCTCTATTTCCTGGTAGAGTTTTTGTTCCAAGTAACCCATCACCGAATTCGCATAAACGGGGGCAAACCTCGTCCCCATAGCCGTGCCTTTAATTTGGATATAGTTCTTACCATTGAAGAAGAACGTATTATTTTCCAGGATAAGTCTCACTGATTCTAGTATAAATGTCACCGTGTACCTGTTGGGAATTGCTTCTCTGTGTTTGTTTACCCAGTATTCAACCGCCTTTATTCCTAAATCATGTGGGATATTTCTGTATAGGCTTACTACATCGAAGCTCAGTAGGATTGAATTTGTTTCAGTGGTTTTGGGAAGATGGGATAAAAAGTCGATGTCATCCCGAATGAAACTGGGTATGTATGTACAAAGTGGCTTCAAAAGAATGTCGATGAAATTGCTTAGACGGTGAGTAGGGCATACTGGGCCAGTTATAATTGGTCTAAGTTTTAAATCTTTTGGATGTAGCACTTTTATGTATTCACTTCCTTGTTCCTTTACTCCCTGTTGAATATCTTCTGACTTATGTATTTTGGGTAAGCCGGGAAAGTTACTGGGTTTTGGTTCGAAGTTGGTGATGTAGTCTCTTTCATTGTCAGTGAGTGAGTTGTAGTGTTTAGAAACTAAGTGGTTGATCTTCTTCATGATGTGGTGGTCTATGTTCGAGGGTATTTCACAATAGAAGGTTGTGTCATTTAGTTGTTCCTCAACTAAATCCTTGTAGTATTCCACATCCATGATGACGATTGCACCCCCTTTATCTGCTTGTTTAATTATTATTGTTTCATCGTTTTGTATGCGTTTAAGTGCAGATATCTCTGATTTGTTAATGTTCGGCCTAATTTTGGTATTTTGTTTTAGGGGGAAGTTTGATAGGGTGTCAATATATTGGTCCAGGTAGATATTTCTGCCTTTTGGTGGGGTGAAATTTGATTTATTCCTCACTAAAGAATCTTCGGTTTCATTATTATTTTTATTATTAATATTGGTGGTGAAGAATTCGACAAGTCGTAATTTGCGACAGAATTTCTGGATATCTTCCTTTAGTTCATGGTGGTTGACTGTTGGTGTAGGTGTAAATTTCAGGCCTTTTAACAGAAGTTGGGTTTCATCAT
>NC_142930.1:123230683-123250683 GCF_046866305.1 Octopus bimaculoides | reverse complement strand
CATATATAGGCATATACTCATATATTGTTTATATATATATATATATATATATATATATATATATATATATATATGTATGTATGTATGTATGTATGTATGTATATGTATATCGTAAACTGTTGAAGATCCAACGTTGAATAATTCACACAATCTTTTCACAGACACACCGCTGTCAAGTTTTAATCAACATTTCAACATTTTCTTTTATGAATAATGTACGGTGTTTACACTTTACACCATGAGAAGCATTTCCTTTATGCATGGGAACCAAGTGTAATAGATATAAAAATAAAGGAAAGAAACTGGAAAGGCCTGCATTTGTTTACAAATGATGCGAGTGTGTTTATGTAGCAAGTAGCGCCAACAAATCGTAGCGGCCAGCTGGTACGGCGAACCGGGAAATTTGAAAATATTTGAAATTTTTCTAACCGAAATTAGTGCCGGATTACTGATTTTGGTAGATTACAGATAGCTGGATTACTTATTTTTTTTACTGATGACAATAGTCTACTGTGTAGAATTTAAAGTTTGTATTATGACTAAGTGATTTAATGGATTGAGTATAAGATCGGTTTAGTAGTCAACACATCTTCCTTTATTAATTAGTAGTTATAATCTGTCCTTCATTATCATTTTCCATCTTTAATTCCTTTGCCAGCGTTTAAACAAATGTGCTGAAGATGCTTTAAAGAATCTGAGAAATCTGAGACGACGGGACAAACCTGAATTGCTCTGTTTCACTTCTGCCTCGGCGTACAAATGTATTTTGTGTATATTTTTTACTGACACATCCTATCATGAGTCTCCACAAAATTTGTTTTTTTATCTTTAATTTTGTTTTTAATTTTTTCTTTGCGTAAAAATATTGATTTCAAATTTTGGCCCAAGGCCAGCAATTTCAAGAGACGGAGTAAGTTGATTACGTCAACCTCAGTATTTAACTGGTACTTCTTTTATTAACCCCGAAAGGATAAAAAGCAAAGTCGACTTCGTTGAAATTTGAACTCAGAACTAAAGACATACGAAATGCCGCTATGCCTTTTGCCTGATGTGCTAACAATTCTGTCACCTCACCGCCTGGACATGGTAAGGTATTTTGTCCATCGGCCTTACACTTCTGTAAATTCACTGATTTTTTCGGAGCAATAGTAGCATTTCTTCCACGTTCCTTCTTTTGTCTTAATTGACGCTATAATGTATTTTAATTACATTAGGATTCTTAATTTTTAAAACATGCATATATATATATATATATATGGTTTCCGGGTTATATATATATATAGATATATATATACCTCCGCCTTTTTCAAACCCACTGACTCCCACCTCTACCTCAACTTCTCCTCCTCCCATCCATTCCACACCATCCCCTACTCCCAGTTCCTCCGCCTCCGACATTTTTGCAGCCTGGACCAGGATTTCGAGACCCAGTCCCAGTATCTTGCTCGTCTGTTCATGCATCGAGGATACCCCTCCCACCTTGTCCAATCCGCCCTCGCCCGCGCTCGTCGAATCGACCGCACCACCGCCCTCTCTCCTCCCCCACACCAATCCCCTAACCGTACCCCATTCCCACTACGTTTCCACCCTGCCACCCTACCCCTTCGTCGGAGGATCCTACGGGCCTTCCGTCGCCTCCCGCTCGATCCCACCACCCACTCCTATCCTCTTTCAAACGCGCCCCCAACCTACGCGATCTACTGGCTCGCAGTACCTTCTCCTCTTCCTCCCCACTCCCACCCGGCTCCTTCCCGTGCTCCAGATCCCGCTGTCACACCTGCCCCTTCATCACCAACACTACATCTGTCACAAGGTCGAACCTACAAACTCTTCACACTCCACACAGTTCCACCTGCACCTCCTCCAACCTAATTTACTGCATCAAATGCACCCTATGCAACCAACTCTACGTGGGGCAGACGGGCCGCCGGCTGGCCGACCGTTTCACCGAACGCCTAAGGGACGTTCGGCTAGGTTCGGACTCCCCCTTCGCCCGTCACTTCCACTTGGCCAACCACTCTCCCTCTAACATCTCCGTTTTTGGCCTCGCCCTGCACCATGGGTCCACTCCCTCGCGACTCCACTTGGAGCAACGCTATATTTTTAACCTTAATTCCTCTTTCCCCTTCGGACTCAACACAGCCCCCTCCTCCTTGTGACTCTCCCCTTTACGTCTATGCAACACTTTTCTTTATTTTTTTATTTTCTTATTTATTTTTTCCATTTTTTACCCCCCCCCCCTCGTCCCCTTTACATTATATCCATTATTCTCTTGTTATTACACTCACTACATTTTTCCACAATTTATCTCACCCCTTCCTACACGCACACATACCTACACACAAAAAATACACGCACCCCTACACACACATGTAAGCACACCTACCCCCCAACACACCACACACACACAACACATATGCATGCACTTACACGCTCAGACTCGCCCACACACTTATACAAACGCACATACACACGCACAATTGCGCATACACACACACGCTAACAATCACGCAAACATACACACACACACACACCCAAGCATACACATCCTTGCACACATAACCCACATATACCCCCATTCACAAATACCTCCCACACACTTGACAACCCATACATACCCCCATTCACACATACCTCACATACCTCCCATACACCTACACACACACCTCCCACACACCTTACATATATACCGCCCACATACATGACAAACATACATGCGCGCCCTCACACACACATATAGACGAACGCACATACATACACACACACACATACGCACAGTGATAGAGACACACACCTTACACAGCCCTATACACACACACCAATATATACGCGCACGCCTACATACACAGCCGCATACACATGCACACACATACACACAGGAGTGCACACACATACCTGGCACACATCCTTACGCTCTCACACACATACGCACGCACACACACATAAACACACACATACACACACGCACGCACGAAAACATACACAATATACACATACACGCACGCACAAAAAATATACACACACGCGCACACACACGCACACGGACACACACGTACAGACACACATAAACACACACACACCCGTACCTAACACGCACAATCCCACACACACACGCACACCCACACACATACACAAACACACGCACACACCCACATACACACACACACACGCACACACACGTACACAGCAACGCACATATACACAACATATACATACACACAAACACATACGCACGCACAAAAACATACACATACACACACGCGCACATACAAAATACAGCACGCACAAAAACATACACATACACACACGCGCACTTACAAAATACACACACACACGTAAACGTACCCAACACCTACAACCCCACACAAACACACACACGAACACACACATACTCAAAAACCGCCTGCTGACCTTCCACCTAACATTGTCCATAAGCATCTACTAACTATTCCTGCTACTAATTCCTTCCACTACGTCACACACACACACACACACACACACACACACACACAAACACACTAACAGATAAACCACCAGACCATGCGCACACACACACACACATACATACGCACACACACACACACATACATACGCACACACACGTTCTGTTATCACACACATACTCGCAGACTCTCGCGCACGCATAGATATTCATCTCCCTTTTTCACTCTCCTGTCTTAGAAAGAACTTTTCCCCCACCACCTCCTCGTCCGGTCCTTTCACAATGTAACCTCGTGGGCATCGGTACCATTTTTCTTCTTTCTCCGTTTTTCCATTCTCCGAACTTTCCATCTTTCCGACGAAGGGCTACGCCCGAAACATCATGTACTCTCTATTTCCTTTCCCGAGCGTCCAATAACACTATCCGTATCACGTCCTCACTTTGTTGTTTTTTTGTTATTGTTTTTTTGTGTTTTTTCGAACTTATATATATATATATATATATAAGGAGAATTCACAAAAACAAAAACAAAAGATGTATTAGTATAACGCTCGGGAAGGGAAAAAGTCTTCAACGTTTCGAGCCTACGCTCTTCCACAGAAAGGGACACAGAAAGAAACAAGGAGAGAAAAAAAAGAGAATGGGTAGTGGCTAGCGAACTATCATGACGAATATATCCGTGTGTGTGTGTAGGACGGGCTCCTTGCAGTTTCCGTCTACTAAATCCACTCACATGGCTTTGTTAACCCGAGGCTATAGTAGAAGACGCTTGTTACGCAGTGGGACTGAACCCGGAAACCATATATATATATATATGTAGAGAGTTGAAAAGGGACACGCACACACCTATATATATATATATATATATATATATATATATATATATATATATATATAAGGTGTTTGTGTGTATATAAGGTAACGTAGAATCCAAAGTAGCTGGTGGTGATATAAGTCTTCAAAACTTGTTTAATTTAGTAAAAGTGACAGAAAGATTCAGGTGAAATTGTCGAATGACGTGGAGTATCCAATGTTTCGGGCATGCAGCTAGATGCAATACAGAGGGGATGATGAACGCAGTTGTATTTCTTGTAATCAGACATATATGTTCGATCATGGTTGACCTTTGGGTAAACTGTCACAACAACAAATACTTTATTATATGCCTGCTGAAGTGAACTGAATGTTAATTAGCCTGAATTAGAGCACAAAATACAAAAGTCGCAAAATCTATAGCGATTAACGAGATGAAAAGAAAACGAACGTTGACACTTAATTCATAATTCATATACAGTTCATTCACACATATACACAACCTGATTTCATCGCTAAGCCTGAGAGTTTCCCAGGGACCGTGAGAAGCATTTGTTTTATTTTATCTTTCATTTTATCTTTCCAAGGTGACGAGTTAGGCAAAATAGATAGCTCGCGGGACAAAATGCTTAGCGACAATCCAGTCATCTTTACGTTCTGAGTTCAAATTTTGCAGAGGTCGACTTTGCCTTTTAAAGTTTCGGAAGCGAAGGAATAAATACCAGTCGAGCAATGGTGTTGATGCAGTCGACCAGCCCTCTCTAAAATTTCAGTCCTTTTGCCTGTTCATGAAAGGATTAGTCCTTCTGAGTGAATTGGTACAGTAGCAGGCAAAATTCCATTCGAAGTATAGTTACGTCTCTTTATGATATGAGTTCAAAACCCCAATAATTCGATACTGTCCCTACAAATATATGTGGATTCAAACTAATGAAATTGCAGCAGCTTGGGAGTGTATTAAATAAGTATTGGGGCCTTATGTTTTAAAATTTGTGTTTTTATATTTAAATTAGAAATTAATATTTTCTTTATATTAGATGAAGGAAATAGATGTAAATTCGGTACAATTTCGAATATGTGTACAAGGAGACCCTCCTTGCATAAAATTTGTCGGAAGATCAACGTGTATAAAAACTAGTATTTCTCTGATAAAAGTCACAATATCATATGCGGCGTGAGACAAAGTGCGGATGTGTATGTATGTATGTATGTATGTATGTATGTATGTATGTACATATGTATGTATGTATATATGTATGTATGTACGTGTGTGTTTGTGTGTGTCTCTATGTGTGTATACAAAATATAAAAAGGAATACTATTATTGACGTGCCAGTATAAAAATAACAAACATTGTATATAGGAGGGAGACTAAAAACCGTCCCAGTTGCGGGTAACAAGAACGAGAAATGCATTTCGGCCATCATGTGCCTTGTCAATAACATACACTCGTATCTTGTCGCATAGCAAACAGTGAATACTACTATACGTGGTTTTGCGAATGCACTATTCACTGCTTCCATGACATATCGATACTTGCGAGTATGCGTCATTGACAAAGCGCAAAAACTACGAAATGCATTTGGCGTTCTCGCTAAGCGCTGCCGATGAGGTTCTTCGTATGCAGATATGTGTGTGTGTGTGTGTATGTGTGTGTGTGTGTGTGTGTGTGTGTGTGTGTGTGTGAATTAACATATATATTTCTGCTAGCAACTTGCATCTATATGCAAGGGTCTTTTGTTTAGAAGATATATTGTATTATAAGCCATTGCAGTGATAAAGTGATAGAGTGATGACCTTCAATACCCAGAGATGTATTACTTTGACTTCTAGCCTCTTACGTTCAACAATGTAAGGCCTATACTACCAACAACACCAAACGCTATACGATTTTTTCTTCTACCACTGATATATTTTGGAGGTTTTAAACACGGCGCGTTCTTGGTGGATATTAACCCCGTCAGAATACAGCAGGAAATATTTGTTCTGTCAGGAAGCGCTTGGTTCGAATGACCCCGGTATATATATATATATATATATATATATATATATATATATATATATATATATATATATACACATGTAAATGTCAAACGATGAATATGAGTGCTCAACACTGCATAGGTGAATATAATTTATTTATTTATGAATTAAGGCTACCATTGTTTTCATGTTAAGAAAAGTAGAAAATATCCTTATATCTTAACGAGTTTTCAAGCCGATCACATGGAGTAAGGAGTTCGCGTCCATTTTGTAAAAAATAGTCTCGTTTAGTTCACAGGAGTTCTCGTAAATTCACGTGAATAAGACAATAAATCAATGAATCAAGGGACGTTACTCCTGGGTGGGTGGCATCTTTTGTCTGTTTGTCTACCTTGGATCTGTCTTTGGAGAAATATTTGTGTGGTTAATTTGCTTGCATTATTTTGTTTTTGTTCTGGGCATGGTGCTCTTATACTTGTGTGCTGAAGTAGTTCACCATTAGGGAATATTTCTTCTTTGTATGGAGCTTGTGTACTATGTGTGTTCACGTTTAGGAAAGGAGCTACCCTGGTGGGGTTACAGTCGCAGATAGTGGCTCTTTTTGAAATATTTGAGTGTAAAATATTGCTTGTGTATGCAGGGAGAGACGGTTTCATCCCTAATGTTTGTATATATATATATATATATATATATATATATATATATATATATATATATATATATATATATATATATGTATATATATATATATATGTAGGTGTATTGACGCCCTTAGTCTCAGTTAACGACGATTTATATTTTTCCTTTATGGTATCACATTGCGCATGGCTGTTTGTATTAATTTATATATATATGGGGGCGGGGTGTATGTGTGTTTATGCATGTACTTAGGCTTGAAATTCTTTTAATTTCGTTCTCTATTGTGGAAGTTAGAAAGCTTTTTACAGCTTGTTACCTTAATTTAGACTAAGAAATGAAGTGTGGTGGTGTGTGTGTAAGGGGTAGGGGTGTGTCCGTATGCTTTTGTATAAAATCTGTAACATGGGCTTTGATCCTAATGCATGTAACTGTGCATCGATGAGCGTGTTAAACGTGAGGAGTGACGGCGTCTGTATATTCCATCGTTTTATGACAACATTATATTTACTAACTGTCAGCTGACAAATCACATAAATTACTGCTACCAGCTGGCGTATATTTATGTTTGCACACGAACATACATGCGTAACAATGTACACCCAGACAAGCAATCGTAAGCACAAACACACATGTGTTTATATTAGCATGTGCGTATGTATGTAGCGTCTCTGCTATTTTTCATTATTTGAATTCTTCCTATAAGAAAGGAGCTGATTTCTAACAAAGATACAATATCTCCATCGTTGGACTGTAGTTAAGAAAAACAATGTCATATGTACAGCTTGAGAAAAAGTGTTGCATAATTTTTACTTTCCCGTTTAGGGATTGTACTAGAATGTGCGTGTTAGCTAGATAATTTCATTTTCTGAATTTCCAGATTATCACATGGGCATTTACTAACTAAACTAAGTGCACCAATTATTATTAGCATAAATGTGCACTTGTAACCTGGATGTAGAAGCTGAAGTTTCCATATAAGTATGCATATATATATATATATATATATATATATATATATATATATATATATATATATACAAAAGACTTTTTCAATTCCCGAGCGTTATACTAATACATCTGCTTGCTTTCTACACTACCTGTCTTCGTCTTTTGTTTTTTGTGAATTCTCGCTGTATATATATATATATACATATACATACTCAAAGATACATTATATATGCGTTAATGGGTATATATGAGTCTATACCTAATACAGCGTTTATATTTTGCATCAAAGTTTACTTTGGTGGAAGTAATCTCAGCTTTGTATATAACAGCTTATGCATTGCGATACTTTGTGAGATAGCATATGCTGTCTATATTATATACTATTCGTAATATTGGCACTATATCTTATTTAATTATTGCGTCTGTTAAATAGCTTTGAAATGGTATATCATTCAAGGTTAGGAATGTTTTTGGAGAATATAGACATAATATTCAGTGAAAGAAGTGAAATATATAACATTTGGGCGCCTTCTATTTGTTAAAATTTGGCAGACTAGATGCAGTAATATATCTGTTAAGTATAAAGTCCTGGTGATTGCTTTATGAAAAACGGACAGATTTATATGATGCATAATTATCTGTTTGTATGGATATATATTCATATAGTCAACTTTAAAATTTTATAGAACGTTGATATATATTATCGGGCCTTGGGTCTCGTGTATATACACACACACACACATAGTATATATATATATATATATATATATATATATATATATATATATATATATATATATATATATATATATATATATATATATGAATATGTATATATATGAAAATGTGTATATACACATATGTATATATATATGTATGTATATATTTATGTATGTATATATATATATATATATGTGTGTGTGTGTGTGTGTGTGTGTGTGTGTGTGTGTGTGTGTGTATGTGTATGTATGTATGTATTTATCTATATATCTATGTATATATTCGCTTTTAAAGAATTAAGGTTGTTTACATCTGCTTGAAAATGTATGAGCAGGAAATGAAATACTAAATATATATTCATATGTCTGCTTCCATAACTTATTCATCACACAAGAACTACCAAAACCTTAGAACCCATGTACTATATTTAAGTTGTACAGACTGAAAGTATGTCCCTTTTCTAAAACTATACTTAAAATATTCCCTACCAAGTTATCAAATTAAAATGTTAACAAACACCAACTTTAAATTTAGGTTCAATAAATATGAATTCTCCACATAAACACTTGCCTGACTGTGTGACTAAGAATCTCGTTTTGCAGTCACGTGGCTTCGGTTGCGGGTTGAGTCCCGCTTCGATACGCTCTGGTTACGTATTTCGTTGTTGTCGTCGTGGTCCGGCCAATGTTTTATGAGTGAATTTTGTATAGATATATATATATATATATATATATATATATATATGAGGCGATGACTACGGACCGAGACCTTTGGAAATGTGCTGTGCGTGAGAAGACCCGGCAAGCCAAGTAAGATCGTTGCCAGTGCCCCTGGACTGGTTCTTGTGCGGGTGGCACATGAGATGCACCATTTTGAGCGTGGCCGTTGCCAGTACCGCCTGACTGGCTCCTGTAGGATTTTCGAGCGAGATCGTTGCCAGTGCCCCTGGACTGGATTGTGCGGGTGGCACATACAAGACACCATTTCGAGCGTGGCCGTTTTCGTGCGGGTGACACGTAAAAGCACCCACTACACTCTCTGAGTGGTTGGCGTTAGGAAGGGCATCCAGCTGTAGAAACTCTGCCAAATCAGACTGGAGCCTGGTGTTGCCATCCGGTTTCACCAGTCCTCAGTCAAATCGTCCAACCCATGCTAGCATGGAAAGCGGACGTTAAACGATGATATATATATATGAATAAAAATACACATTAAGTACAAGACATCACCAACGAGTGAAAAATACGTAAATACACGAGAGAAAAGTATAGGATAAAACACCAAATGAAGATAACTCGTTTTTCAGTTGTCGGACTGTTTCTTACTCCCTATTTCGTGCTTTTAACGATAAGATGGGAAAACTTCATAAGACAGCAGCATCCAAAAATATTAAAAATATGAAATTTGTGGGGAGTTAGGGCTTCGAAAGAACAAACAACAACAGGGTGGACATACAGAGTAAACAATCGACGAAAATAAACATTAAGGGCTATTAGGCCAAGACGAATTGTAACGGGTAACACTTGAGAGGAATTTTGAAAGAATATAGGATAAATAGAAGAGAAGAAAATAGTAGAAAACACACACACACACACACACACACACACACACACACACACACACACACACACACACACACACACACGCACACACACACGCAACTTTATAACCAGTGTTGTTTAAGTCTTCACAACTGAATGGTTCAGCAATAGAGATGGATGAAAAATGTACCAGCTTTTTGTTTTAATGAAAGGGTATTTGGATCGATATATCCGACTAAAAGCCTTGAGGGTCGAGCCCCAGTATGGCTGCAGAAAAGTGACTGAAACAGTTAAATTAAAAGTTATAAGAATAGAAGATAGCAATGATTATATACGCTTGGAACAATGAATATTTTTAATAATTTTACAATCAACAATGATCCGGATGACCGAGGACTTGTTCCTTGTGCTCTTATTTGTATGCAACAATTTACCTCTTTAGTGCAATGAACACTTGATGCCATTTTACATTTAATATTTAATTGCCGTCTTTGCTGTGAAATAAAGCATTGTAATGAATAACTGACTTAATTATTCATACTTCAGAAGAAAAAAAAAACTTTACCGGACAGTTTATAATAGACTCATTCTCTTTTAAAAGCAACTCACAGCTGTTGGTTATTAAATATGACCTCGATGTCTGAAACACACTTAAATAAACTCGTACATTTATGCATACATACAACGTTATATACTCTACTGTATGCATCTTTCTTCTTTAGCTGGTCGCCTGATAGCATAGTTACTAGAAAACAAGTTAGAGAGGCAGAAATATAACAAAAGACATAGTAAGAGAGAATGAGAACACAAAAATAAAACAAAAAACCTAATATCCTTTCTACAACTATTCATTCTTTAAATTTCATTAAACTTTTGGTATTTTTTTATGTTCTTCCAACTAGGATACCTTTCTGAAGTTTGTACATTGTACTGGTTCTGTATTTTTCTTAGGATTGTAAGTTCAGTCATAATTCTTCCAGTCATGTATTTAACTATGAAGACCCTCTGATAATAATTAGAATCAAAATGGATTTGTACTTCGGACGCTGGGGCTGCAAACCTGTTTTCTGTGGTCTATGAATGCTTTCTACCTCTTTTACGTTTCTCACGAGATTTCTAGTAAGATTGCTGATCTATTTACTAACTGCGACAGATATCTGAGAGTTTCGTTTACCGCAGATTTTACTTTACTTTTATAACCTGGGCCTCATATATTGTTCCAAAGATTTAGAGATTCCGCGTTCCCTCTTCATTGTGTGCTTATTAATTATTTAAACAAACTGCGTTTAATATTTTAATCGTATTTATAACTGTGCATTCGGTTAGTGGGTAAACAACAGTGAACGCAAACTGTCGCACTGTAGTACACATAGCAGCCGATAGTAATCGTTGTTCTTAATGTTTATGTCTAAATTAATGTTAAATTGCGGTTTCCGATGGATATAATGAATGAGAACTAGGATTGCCGAACACTAGACAACTTGAATGTGCTTCTAATACTTTGTCTATCAGCGGTTCTCAGATTTCCTGTAATGTAACACACCATCAAATATAATGCCATAGTCCAACTACTCTACATCCATGATCCTGTGCATCGTTCTTCATTCATTTTTTAACAATGAGGAATTTTGTACTGCGCTGTATATTCCTATTACATACAGTTTATTCAGCTGTTGTAATATCATTAATATAATATCATCAACAGTAGACTATTAAAGATGTATATTGATATTATCTGGTACAGATCATATGCGAAACGCTCTGGTAGGCTATTAAGCTACAATTATTTCTTTGGTTGGTTTTGCACGTGCCAATTTGGGATGCTTTAATGTTCCCTTCATACTCCTTTCGTACAATAAAATGAAGTCCGTTGAGGCGATGGAGAAGTATTCGTAATTAATATCTTGTTACACTATCTAGATCTGTCGATCTGAAATTTGGCTGTTTCTAAAGTATTTATTCCAGTACTATTCCGATTATAGCTATATAATGTACTATAGATTAATAACCAACTTTGTATGTTACGAAGACTGTAAGTAATACGTCTATGAGATATGTTCTTGGACAGAAAAAATGGGAAGCAATACTGTTTTGCGACAAAAGTAAACAATATACGTCTATACAATATGTTATTGAACAAAAAAAAAAAGGAAGAGTTGTTCTCTTTTTTTTCTGCGCACGAACTTGTATAGATGTATTGTTTATATTCGTCGTAGTACATAGTTTGGACTATTAAATCTATAGATATGTTATGTAGTACATTAAAGCAATCACACGAAACACTGTTAACCCATTAGTAATTTAATATTGCATTTATTCAAGGCAGTTAACTGGCAGAATCGTTAGCACGCCGACCAAATTGCTTATCCGCATTTCGTCCATCTTTATGTTTTTAACTCAAACTCCGCTTAGGCTGACCTTGCCTTTTATTCTATCGGAGTCGATAAAATAAGTACCAACTGAATATTGGGATCGATGTAATCGACTTATCCCATCCACTGAAATTACAAGCCTTGTGCTAAAATTTGAAACCAGTATTACATTTATTCCAACATTAGTTTGAGTCTCGTATTTGCAGTTTTCTTTTCTCACTTTCTGCGTTTATTTTGGTTTTCTTGTTAAATCAAATTCTTAGACCCATCAGGGGTTTCTTGCAATATTCTACTTCGAATTTCGGTGACATTAACTGTCTTGTTTATGTTAAAGTTCTGATAGACCGATGTATTATATTAAAGTTCTGATAGACTGATTTAGGATCTTTGGCAAGTACTTTGTTTAGCTATTAACGTCTTTCGTTTATATCGTGCTAATTTGCTTTATATTTCACATGTAGTAGTGAGTTTCGTTTACACAACATAAGCAAGCTGCTGTTCCAGGGTTTCAAATTTCCTAACTATCAAACACTTATATATATATATATATATATATATATATATATATATATATTTGTTTATGATTTTTCAGTCAAATTCCTTTTGAGTTAAGATTTTATGACTGTGAGTATCTCTAAATGCTTCCTTCGCAATGAGAATCTCTCATTCAGAATGTTTTAATATATACAGATCATGCTTTTGTTTTCTGTTTTTGGCATCCTTTTGGTATATCGGCAATGTGATTGCAGTAATATATTACGAGGGTTAACATCTGGTAGTTGATTGTCCGATTTGCGGTAGAATTGTTAGGGCATCGAACAAAATACTTCGTAGTATTTAGGCGCAGCTCTTTACGTTCTAAGATAAAATTCCGCCGACATTAACTTTATATTTTATCTCCCTGAGGTTGATAAAGTATTGGGCTCAATTTCACAGACTTAGCCTCACTTTACTAAATGTTAAGGTCTTGTGCCTAAACTAGAAATATTATTGTCATCATTCTATTGTTGTCCCCCGCCCCTGTACGTTTGTACAGGTGCTTTTCGTTTCTAGACCATTATTTTTTTCTGGGTTGGCTAGGATTAACGATTATAACTTAATGTAATCTTTTTTGTGATATAACCTTATCCCTAAACTTAATCGTTTTACTGAGGTTTTTAGCGTAGGATTAGGTTCCGAATGTTTAATATACCAAGACTAAACCAGCGTAGTGCCTCTCGATATTTTGCACCTCAGCGGCCATTTCACCGAATGGAGTTTTATAAATGCCGCTTCTTCGCGTTGTTTTGCATAAAAAAATATCAAAAGTTAATTTTACCCATATTCGCTTAAATAATTTCATCCATTAAATGAGTCTGTTTTTAGATATTACGTGGACTAATAACCCTGTGTTAAAAGTTTATGGAAATCACTGAAGCAGGCGAGAGCTTAAATAATGAAATTATAGTGGAACTGGAATCATCCTTAGCCATGACATAATGTTCACAGACGACTTCGTTGTGCTTTCATTCAAGATGGACACGAGTAGCAACATCCCATGAGACAGTCCTCAAAATTGTTGAAATTTCTGTCGACATGAAATCAATGGTAGCCTTGTTAGCACACAAATAAATAGTTATCCACCAACATAGTTTTCAGCACTCATTCTCACCACTCGATATTAACAGTATAATGTATAATGTAGTTATATAATATATATATATTCGCCATGATAGATTGCTAGCCAATACAGATTCTTTATTTTTTCTCCTTGTTTTTGTCTGAGTTCCTTTCTGTGGAAGAGCCTAGGTTCGAAACGTTAAAGACATTCTCACTTCCCCAGCGTTAAACTAATACATCTGTTTAAACTGATACATCTGTTTAAACTAATACATCTGCATATATATATGTATATATATATATATATATATATATATATATATATATATATAGTCAATTCAAATAAACGAACAATAAAATTAACAGTAACAGACAACAAATGGACGTGAAAAAGCAATGTATTAGTTTGACGCTCAGTAAAGAGAACATTGTTGACGTTTCGAGCATACCTCTTTACCGGAAAGGAGAGAGAGGGAAAAGTCAAAAGAAGGAAAAGAAATTGCTGACAGCATGGTTCTGTCTGTCTGTCTCTCTCTCTCTCTCTGTCTGTCTGTCTCTCTCTCTCTCTCTCTGTCTGTCTGTCTCTCTCTCTCTCTCTCTCTCTCTCTCTCTCTCTCTCTCTCTCAACTTTCTCACCTATATATATTTATATATACACACACACACACACACACACACACACACATATACATGTATGGGTATGGATATGTATGTATGCTTATATTTACACGACGGGGTTTCATACAGTTCCATCAACTCGATTTACCCAAAGACACTGGTACTTCTAATGTAATATTTATTAGAAGGCACTTAACCAAGATGTCTTCCAGTGAGACTGAACCTCAAATCACACGATCTCGAAGCGAACTCCTTAACCACACACACACACACACACACACTTACAGACACACGCACACACACACACATATCCCATTCACTGAAAATATTTTTTAAAACATGAAATAAAATGCAACATATGTTAAAGAATGATTGATTTGTAAAGTATTCCATCACGCATATCTCTCCTCAACGATAAATATTTCATATTCTTTTCTACTCTAGGCACAAGGCCCGAAATTTTGGGGGAGGCGGGGGATTGGCAGTCGATTAGCTTAACTCCAGTACGCAACTGGTAGTTAATTTATCGACCACGAAAGGATGAAAGCAAAGTCGACCTCGGCGGAATATGAACTCAGAACCTAAAGCTAGACGAAACACCGCGAAGCATTTCTGCCCGACTAGTTAACGTTTCTGCCAGCTCGCCACCTTGATGGATGTATTATATTCTTTTCTACTCTAGGCACAAGGCCCGAAATTTTGGGGGAGGGTGCCAGTCGATTAGATCGACCCCAGTACGAAACTAGTACTTAATTTATCGACCCCGAAAGTATAAAAGGCGAAGTCGACATCGGCGAATTTGAACTCAGAACGTAAAGACAGACGAAATAATGGTAAGCATGTCGCCCAGCGTGAAAACTTTTCTGATTTCTTTATTTCCCACAAGGGGCTAAACATAGAGGGTAGAAACAAAGACAGACAAAGAGATTAAGTCGTTTATATCGTCCCCAGTGCGTAACTGGTACTTAATTTATCGACCCCGAAAGGATGAAAGGCGAAGTTAACATCGGCGGAATTTGATCTCAGAACGTAAAGACAGACGAAATACCAATTTCTTTATTGCCCACAGGGGGCTAAACACAGAATGGTCCAAAACAACTGATTGGGAGCAGTAATGCAAATGGTTTACATAAAATATGACTTTAAAAATTATATAAAATATAAAAAAATAGAATGACATTAACAGTACATTAGACAACACAAATGAAGCGATGATCAGGCCACGCTTCGACCCCACAAGCCCCAATCTATCACTGGCACCTTTTTTTTGTTTTCCTTTTTTTTTCCTGACTATTCACACGGTTCCTTGCACGCACAACACTCGTGCAACATGCTTCCATCTCTTTTGGAACGTACACTGCGACAGACATCTCCTCTCCAGCCACACTTTCCTTTTCAAATGAAAAGTAAAAAATGAACGTAAATTGTGGCCAGAGATAAAGTTGCCTGTCTTAATTCCTTTTATCCTCGTCTTTCATACTGCCTCTTTCGCTATTGCTACAACCGTGAGAAAACAAGTCTTACCTTCGTTTGTTAAAACTCCCGGTGGGTCAATTTTTATAATTGACTCAGTCGACAGCTGTACTCTTCCTTCGCCGGACAACAGGTGTTCAGCATAAGCCCACATTTCAGATATCTCCGGACACTGAACAATAGCGTGAGGGACGGTTTCCCTGTCTCCCCCGCATCTTGGACAGGTCGGCGACTGACGCTTACCGTGTCTTGCAAGCTTATCCCAAACGGGCAAGGCACCTCTGTAGCATTGCCAGGTTAAGGACTTTTGGAAGTTGTCCAACGTTCTCAACCCGAATGTACGGTGAAACAGGCTGTCCAGTTGAATAAACCCGAGACCTAGAGTCGCCCCTAGGCCATCGTCGCATTCAGACTCTACCAACCCACTATATAAAATCCGTGTGGAACCCCCACCGCTGGTGTTGCCCGAGCGCCGGAAAAGCAAGAGGGCCTTACGACACTCTTTATGCCATTCACTCGACCTCGGTCTACGAGAACACCAAGCTTCCTGTTCGCAAAAACTTTTGAACTTGGGGAACATTTGTCTGGCCAGCGGAGACCACACCCGTTCACTATCCAGGAAAATCCAGAGATGCCTCAATCTCAACGCATGCCTGCGCATCATTAACCAAGGCATCCCTAAACCTCCCTTTAAAGGCTTTTGACAGCAGACAGAGCGTTTCACAAGTGGCGACCTGCACTTCCATAAAAAGCGAAAGAGCTGTCTCTCCAACCTGATCAACCACGAATCCGGACAAGGCACGACGGTTAGGCGGTAGGTAATGACCGATGCGATAAACACATTGGCCACCTCCGCCCTCCCTTTCAGGGATAGCCACCGCGAAGACCAGGTCTTGACTACTGCAGCCACCCTGCTCAATACCTCCGTCCAGTTCTTCTCTATCTGGAGGCCTGGACCAAACCAAACTCCCAGCAACTTAACCGGTTCTTCCGTCCAGCGCCCAACAGCGCTGTCTGAAGGCATCGACTTGCCAACCCAGGTGCCGAGTTGTAAGCCGACCGACTTTTCCCGGTTAATCTTTGCTCCTGCCACCTCCTCGTAAGCCTCAATAGTCTTACCCACTTCACGTAGGCGTGCTACTGAGGTTACGCTGATAGTGATATCATCCGCGTAAGCCGTAACAAACTCCTCTAGACCTGGTTCTCTCGGAATGCCACTCAACCTCCGCAGTAGTGGCTCGAGAGCTACCACATACAAAAGCGGTGAGAGCGGACATCCTTGACGAACCGAGCGTCTGATACAGAACGGCTTCGAAAGGAAACTGTTCACCCGAACTATCGAGTCAATGTTGCGGTACAAAGCAATAAACCACCTGAGGAAGCCAAGGCCCAAGCCGAACCGCGCAAGCACAGTCGCCAGGTATCGATGGTCAACCCTATCAAAAGCTTTAGACTGGTCCAAATGTACCAGTGCCCCACCTTTGCCAGATTTATTACCAACCCTCTCTATGGTATAGCGGATAAGATGGAAGGTATCCTGAATGGTTCTGCCTGGGATGACACATGTCTGTGCCTCCCCGACTATACCATCCGCGACACGCGCCAACCTTTTCGCTAAGACCTTGGCCAAAATCTTCACTTCTGCGCTTAACAGAGTGATGGGCCTGACATTCTCTATAACGTCCACCTTGTCCGGGTCCTTTTTGACCAACGTCACTACTCCCCGGCGCACAGATCTGGGGATAAACCCATTCTGTTGCCAGTTCGCGTAAACGTCAGCCAGTAGATGCCCGAACAAGTCTGGCATACATTTATACAGCTCATACGGAAGACCATCAAGTCCCGGCGACCTACCCACTTTACAGTCGGTTAAAGCCTCCTTCACCTCCCCAGGCGTGATTGGCCCTTCGCAAGACTCCGCATCCGACCCCGAGAGACACGGCAGACCGGCAAGAAAGTCCTCGAGGGCTCTCCCACCATCAGGACCGCCGTAACCCCTGAACAGCTGGGCGAAGTACTTCCGAAAGGCCTCACACATTTTCTCGGGTTCGTTTATCAAGACGCCATTATGGTTCGTCAAAGACCGTATCGTGGAACTATTTCCTTGCCGAGCTTCCACCACTCGGGCCCATCCAGCGGCCGTGATTCCTTCACTTCCCATCACACATAACTTAGCTCTGACAATACTTCCCATGTGTTGGGCTTCAAAATGCTGGTTTAACTCCAGTCTTTTCACCTTCACTTGGTCCGCATTGCCAGTCCTCCAGGCTTCTAGTTCCAGGCTTCTTCTAGTTCCATCTCCTATTCTACGTCCCTTCTTAGCTAAACTTATGCTAAACCTAATAGACTCATATTTGATGGCTCTTTTTAGGGCGTACCACCATTTGTTATTAATGATGGTACCTGTCAATGCCCTCTGAATTAACATCTTAATCCGCTTTCTGTATTCCTCAATCGCCAAAAGGGACGTATTGAGTTTCCAGTAGCCAGATCCCTAACTATGTAACTTGTCTATTGTCAGTTTACAGGTAACCATCTTGTGGTCACTGTAGCTGACTAGAAAAATCTGTGGACACTTAGCTATAGACTTATCTGTTTCTCTAATTAAAATCCTATCTAGATATGTTCTGGTAGACTCGTCACTATTTGACCACGTCCACTGTGGAGTGTTCGGGTGTTCCAACCTATATGGGTCTGCTAGCTGAAAGTGACTTAGCAGATCCCGTAAGCCTGGGTTACATTTTCTGTTCGTGTTCAAGCCAACACAATCTGTGTGTGCCTCACATATTGTGTTAAAGTCTCCTGACAATACTAGCGAATGCGACGTGGCCATGAACTTGCCCAGGTCACGAAAATATTCACTTTGCGGGCCCATAATATTGGGTGCATAAATAGCAACTAGCCTGATTATCTTGCCACAACTGAATGTCAGATCAAGAACGACCAGCCTGCCTTCTGGATCAGAAAAAAACCAACATTTTCTCGGTTACCCTGTTTCTTTTTAGTAGGACCAACACCCCACCCCCACCTCCCGCCCGAAAACAGGCCACGAACATTTAAACAACCAATGTGAACAGACATGTCTTACCTGTTAATCAGGGCTTGTCTGGTGGAGCGGGACTCTCCACCTTTTCTTGACATAGGGTCGGAGGTGGCAAATCTTGAAAAATTGACTGGTTAAATTCCAGTCTCATTGCCGATACAGACGTTCTGTATGTATTTAATAAAATCTTATGAGTCTTTGAATCCATTTCGTATAGTTCATAATTTTGAAATTTTTCAGACAGTTCTGCTATTCTGGTGGCTGATTTTTTTGCTTTTACTTCTCTCATTAAATCAACATTTTTGCTGTGAAGTGCTACTATCCCTCTGTCCTCCACTTCTTTCCTTGTTATTTGTGGTCGGTTTCTTTTCGCTGCTTTTGTTGGTCGTTGTTCTACTTGTTTTACTTGGTTAGCATTTTCTATTTTTCTTTTACTGGTAATTTTGTTTCCTTCGGGTTCTTTATCTTTCTCTTCCTCCTCACCTTCAGATTCCTCCTCGCCTTCCTTACAGTATTTTTTTATATGGCCTATCTGACCGCACTGAAAACATCGGGGTTTACGCCCCTCGACAGAAACGTTGAGGAACAGCTCCTCCCCAACTTCTATTTTTTCTGGAAGTTGTTCAATTACAGCCTGTTCTCCTTGAATTAATAAGTGGACCGTGTGGCCGATCCAATATGTTTTTTCGGTGACGATAGCCTGAAGTATATTCACTTCATCTATCTTCTTTGCCAGGACCGCCGCCATCAACCACATAGGGTCGACTTTAGGAGGGACCTTTGTTATTCGTATGTTGGCAGTCCTCATACCC
>NC_142930.1:123203183-123218183 GCF_046866305.1 Octopus bimaculoides | reverse complement strand
GCGCGCACACACATACATATTTCTGTGCGTGTATGTACGTGTGTGCATTTCTATATATGTACGTATGCGTCCGAGTGTGCGTGAAAAAATACACTGTGATAATATATAATGTCGAATAAATAATGAAAGCGAATAGCAATCTTTATTTATTTTATTTCTATTATTTTTATTTTTTAATGACACGAATCCTGTGTTTTCTAAGTTTTCCAACAACAGCCATGTACTATTTTCACTATTTAAATGGCACAGTAATTCCAGCTAACATCCTTATTCCACCCAAATTTCTGCCAACGTTAGTAGCCGAAAATGTTGCAGCTAAAATCAACATCAGAATGCTAGGTGCGTGTGAGTTTTAGATGTCTAGTATTTTAAGAGAGAAATAATTGCAGATGCCGTATACTTTGTAGGGATAGAAAAATAATAATAATAATAATAATAATAATAATAATAATAATAATAATAATAATAATAATAATAATAATAATAATAATAATAATATAAACCAGTGTAAAACAAATACAATACAAATAAATAAATATAACGTGAAATAAAAGAATTATCGCCTGATTCCTAAAAAAAACCACAAAAAAAAACGGAGGCATGTAGGCGTGTTATGTAAAAATCGGTGAAGATTTAGTGTATGTGTGTGTGCATAATGTAAGTGTTTTTTGCTTATGTTTTGGGTTTTTCAGATATTTTATATTTTATATTTTCCAGAGAATATGATACTACACGCATACAGACACGTACATTTATGCATATATATATATATATATGTATATATATACATATGTATGTGTGTATATATATATATATATATATATATATATATATATACATACATGCGTGCATACAAAATTAAAAATTAAGATGGAAACAGACAGAAACATAATGACACAAATACGCGGGAAAATGCACACGCATATATGTAAAGAAAGTGAGTTAGAGAGAGAGAGAAAGAGAAAGACAACGACAGAAGGAAGGAAGGAAGGAAGGAAGGAAGGAAGGAAGGAAGGAAGGAAGCCCATGCGTTTTAAGGTCGATGTCTCACAGCTACTACGAGGTTATTATGTTATGCTCCTTCTGTCAGCTTTATGGGGAACTCCGGGTTGTTATCAAGAATATCATGTATTCTATTGAGATAAATGCATTTTTACACGTGTATCAAGCTCTCATGGCGTATCTACAAATGTTTCATAAAGAAATTATATTGTGACGTAAAATCATAGGAGTAAGCATGTACAGACGAGCAATATTCTTTTCTATTCTAGACACAGGGCCCGAAATTTTGTGGGGAGGGGGGCCAGTCGATTAGATCGACCCCAGTAAGCACCTAGTACCGAAAGGATGAAAAGCAAAGTCGAACCTCGGCGGAATTTGAACACAGAACGTAAAGGAGGATGAAATGTCGCTAAGCATTTCGTCCGGCGTGCTAACGATTCTGCAAAATCGCCGTCTTGCAATATTCATAAGATCATAGAAGACTGTTATGTCACAAACTACTGCTATCTAGCACCTTCGGACGATCTCTACTCGACTGCTACTCAACAGTTACTCAACTCTTCTACCACGGCTAGACTACCTCTATTTATATGTCTTGGGCGGTCCTACTCCTTCGCTTGGGGGCGTCGACAGAACAAATACTTTACATTGACGCCTTCAGATCTTCAAGTTATACCACACTTGAAACATTAATAATGGCATACTAGTATGTTGAGACACATAGAAGCTGATCATTATTTAACTATTCTAAGTTCAATTTCCGCCGAGATCGACATTGTCTTTCGTCCTTTCGGGGTCGATAAATTAAGTACCAGTGAAACACTGGGGTTGATATAATTGACTAGTCCCCTCCCCCACAAGTCAGGCCTTTTGACTACATAGGAGGGATTATTTAACTATTCTAATTATGACAACACCTGAAGATTTGATGTATTAAATGTAACGCATTGCATAATCCTCTAGATTTTGCACGTCTAGGAGAGTTTCTGGCTTTAAAGGTGTTGCGAAAGGCCTAGTTAGAGGCCCAAACCTCTGAGTTCTTTTACAGGGCTTAGAAAAACTGAATGACCACTGCAATAATTGTGTGAATAAGAGATTGTAATATGTTGAATAAGATAATTATGAATAAAATCTTAATTAACTCATCCTCCTGTATCTTCTTTTATCCAGATCCAGCAACTTTTCAGCATCCCTTTGTATATATGCCTATTTGTATGACGCTATGTCACAAAAGAATTCCTTAACAAAACGTTTCAGATATACCAGAAAATACATTCGTATATCTTATTATAGGTTTGTGCAGTCATTTTCGTACATTTGTCATTCATTTTGATAATCAGGTCATTCAAAGTCGCGAAAAAAAAAATTAACACCATAACGTTAGCCATTCAAATTCGTTTCTCGATCATTCAGTCGCGTACTTCGGTCAATCAATTTAGCATTTACATCATTCAAAGTAAAATGCCTGTCGAGAGCATTCAAATTAGTCGGAATGCTAGGAAACGTCTCTTCGAGCATTCAAATTCCTTTCGGAGCGATCTATTTAACACTTGGAGCAATGAAATTAGCACGATAGCTGTTTTGGCTTTATCTCATGATCATTGTTATCATAACCATGTGTTTTCATCCATTGTTTATGTTTTAAGCACTCTCTAGTACCCATTTCTTTGCTATGTATTCTTTTATTTTGCAAAGGTACATGTATTTATTGTTAAAGGCTTCATGAAATCGCATTCCAGCATTTTCAATCTTTTCAAAGAAACTCACGATTCCAACAAATTCTCATTTTCTCTTGTTGGGAAAAGTATATATTTCTTTGATTTTAAACCTTTTCTTTCATCAGGGAAAGGGTACTGAGTACACTAAGATAATTATTGATCTACAGCCTTGATAAGGAGAGATCGCTTGAGAGGATTTAGCCGACTACTTCCTGACGGTCGAAGCATCTCGGCAGGTAGGGTTGGATGTATCTATACCAACGAACACAATTTTCAGGAGTGATAGCGTAGATGTTACACTGCATTACATGTGTTCGTCATTCTTCCATGGTCATGCCGGATTCTTCTGCAGATACTCGAGCGAGGTCCCACTTGGTAGCGGCCTTAACGGCAGTGTGCATCATTTCCGTACAATTAAGAAACGGCGAGTAGGGGGAGGCAGGAGTTTCAGACTGGTCAATGGTGAAATGCACATAGGAAACTTAATATGAAATATGATTATTCCCGTTTCATCTATCTATCTATCTATCTATCTATCTATCTATCTATCTGCCTGTCTGTCTGTCTGTCTGTCTATCTATCTATCTATCTATCTATCTATCTATCTATCTATCTATCTATCTATCTATCTATCTATCTATCACACACATACATACATACATGCGCATATACATATGTATGTATGCATGCATGCATGTGTGTGTGTGTGTGTGTATGTGTGTGTGTGTGTTGTGCGTGTCCGTGTGTTTGTGTCAATAAAACTAATACCGAAATGTACTGGCATTAAAATAAGTGTAGGCGTTCCAATTAAAAACTATTTCAAAAGATAATAGATTTGTTTTGTTTTTTAACGATCTACACGTTTCGTTTACATGTTATATATTTGGCTGCAATCTATGTACTTATATAAATAAGAGAAGAGAAAGGAATCTCTGCATTTTCGCTCAAAATGTTACACTCGACAGTTTCTCTCTCAAATCATACATAAAAGAATTAGAAAACACTCATTGGTTGATGCATTCACATAACTTTCTCGTAAAAAATGGAATAGTTTGAATTATAAATTAGATCGATCAAAGCTACTCTAGGACTAAAGAAAAGCAACAGCAAAAGTATTTGGCTATGTCATGCATGGTAACGATAATTCGGTTATTAAAAGTAAATAATTACGATTTTTGCCTTCAAAAGAAACCGCTATTATTATGATATAATAGTATGTGTAGTCATAAATAATACTGAGATTTTAACCTAATGTTTAAAGTATGAAGTGTTAGTTTTAATTATTCATAACATGTCGAATGCCTGGTATTTTCACATAAATAAAAATCATAAAAATATATATTGCTCGATGGTTTCTTAGTCTACGGAAGGAAATGAAGCAATGACTAAAAGTTTCTTCAGTATTGTCTAAACAGAGGATATAGTCGAAAGATACACACGAGCTTTAAACGAGTATTGTTTCTTTTTCCTGTTTGTTTTTCCTTGCTTACTCTACTTTGATAAACAACAGCGTACTTCTTTTCCTTTTTTATGTTAATTTCGTTATTGTCTACATTTTAGACTACCTTTCGAATTTTTATCAATGCTCTCACGTTGTCCAACTATCCATTTTGTTTCTCTTCTTTCCGTTCATGATATCTTACCTGTATGAAAAATGGTTAGTGTTTTTGTTTTAATTTTAGCACTAGGTCAACGTCTATCGAACAGACTTGTGATCAAAAGTAATCAAGATGTGGCCATTCCATCATTTCATCGTTTCATGTATATCTACATAACTTTTTTCTTTTACTTCGTACAATCATGAGACTGTGGTCATGCTGGAACACTGCTTGGATGGAAGTACTCGTGAAATCGATCAAGTGATTAATTTTTGAAGTCTGGTACGCAACGACCATTCTCTCTTTCTTCCATTTCCTTCCTAAAGACATGACGTGCTTTTATCTGTCTCTGCTCAAAGCTCGTTTTTCCAAGCCTTCACCACTTCACATCGCCTTGGCTTAACAGCCCTCACCGTTTGTTTTTACTGTTTTGTTCTCACTGTCCTGATTTTGTTACCACTTTTACCCTCCGCAAAAATTTCTAAATTTTATTTAATTTGCTTTGCAGGAAGGACTGTTTTAACGAAGTCGCGTCTTGTCCTTACCATCGAAATGCGGACTAGCTAAAACAGGGGACAACTGATGAAGGGAATGTTCCTTATGTTGCATGTCGCGTTTCTCTGTTTTTATCGTTGCTCGAAAAAAAGTTCGTTTTCTATTTTTTTGTTTTTTTATGTTCTCGTTTCTCATTATGTCCACGTTTTTTGATGTCCTGTACCCATATATGCGTGTATATATACATATATATGTAGGTATGTACATATATGTATGTATATATGCATATATTTATATATTATTTACATATTCTATATATATATATATATATATATTTACTCGATAAATCGACAATTTGTATATGCTGCTTCTCGACAATTTGTATATGCTGCTTCTTATGTCCCATCAGTTAGCGCTTCGAGAATCAGTAACTGATATAGGAAATTCCAGACAAAAAATATGGGTTTGATATGATCGATTAAACACCTGGCAGCGGCATCCTGTCATCACTGAAGTGCAATGACTGAAATACTTAAAAGAATAGCAAAATAAATACTATGTAAAATATCCTTTCCATTTTAAGACGACAGTTCTGATTTATCTTCTAAACTGGATTCCCTCTCTCATCGGCGTCGTGTGGCTTCCTTGTCTCTTTTCTATAAGTATTTACATGGACATTGTTCAGCTGAGCTCTCTTCTCTGGTTCCTCCTTTAAGAACTTATCAGCGATCTATTAGATTGCATCCAGTTCTCATCAGTATACTGTGCAACCTCTTAAGTGTCGTAAAGCACTTTACAGTACCAGTTTCCTCCCTCACATTTCTGAACTTTGGAATTCCTTTCCACAGTCTTGTTTTCCTCTTCAATATAACCTCCAGTCTTTTAAATCTAATGGACATCGACACCTATTGACTTTTGTCTTGCGTGTCCATTTTATTCTAGTAGCTCTTACGTTTTCAGTAGTCTAAGGACATTGTAACGAGTTAATGCTTAAAAAAAAATTTTAATTGTTAACAATATTTAGCTGTTGTTTCTAGCATTTGATTATCTGGGTAAAGGCTCACTCATTCGACCGGGTTACTTCAGGAGATGTTGATACCGATGGTGTTCAGATTGAATTAGCATAAATTGGTGTTATTCAGAAGAAATATATAGAAATTAAGGGACACCCATTAACTAGAAGCCCCAGAGACTTAGCTTGGAAGACTAAATGAGAATTTGTAGGAAGGAGAACTAAATTAGAGGCCAGTCTATATCCTGCTTTTATAGCGTGTTAATGGGAGCGTGTCTATCAGACGAGTGAACTCAGTGTACATGTTATTAAATAATGAGAATACATGTATTTGTCAGAATGCGCGCGTGTATGTGAATGTGTGCGTTTGTGTAGGTGTGCACATGCATGCAGGTAGTCTGCAGTGTAGGAAGTGCAAAGCGATGTGCATGTAAGCTGTATTCCAATGTTAGGTTTATTTGTGCATCATAGAAGAGCAACGTTTGGGAAACTGAAAAAAATTATCTGAAGTTAAAAGAAAAAACCTTTGAACTTGCGTTAAATTTTTGACTGCATTCAAATACATTCCGTTATCTCTCTCTCTCTCTCTCTCTCTCTCTCTCTCTCTCTCTCTCTCTCTCTCTCTCTCTCTCCCGCACTCTCTCTTTCTTACACACGACGCACACACTCATACAGTCATATATATATATATATATATATATATATATATATAACACAAGAGAGAAAACATGTTAAAAAGACAGGTCGGTTCCTCTCCAATTTTTTGTAAATTCTTAGATATATCTCTGTCTGTGTATACTCTTTCTTTACTCTTTTACTTGTTTCAGTCATTTGACTGCGGCCATGCTGGAGCACCGCCTTTAGTCGAACAAATTGACCCCAGGACTTATTCTTTGTAAGCCTAGTACTTATTCTATCGGTCTCTTTTGCCGAACCGATAAGTTGCGGTGACGTAAACAAACCAGCATCGGTTGTCAAGCGATGTTGGGGGACAAACACAGAAACACAAAGACACATAAATACAAGCTAACACTCTACCTCAAAATTTCAGACATTTACCCAGTATTAGAAAGGATTATATCTCTTTTTAGGGAGACAGCCAAACGTTTCCTGAAGAGCATCTCCGTCAACTGTGGCTAGGAACAGGAGATGTTTCTCTCTCTCTCTCTCTCTCTCTCTCTCTCTCTTTCTCTCTCTATCTATCTATCTATCTATCTATCTATCTATCTATCTATCTATCTATCTATCTATCTATCTCTCTACCTCTCTTTCTCTCTCCATTCGAATACTTCCAATCTCGGCGTGCGTCTGAGCAACATTCCATGCACCCCAACTAGCACTAACGAGTGGGACGTTGCATGAATAGTACTAATTCTTAGAGGCAGTATGTTGTGCAGAGAAAATGTTGCTTTTGTC
The DNA here is from genome assembly GCF_046866305.1 of Octopus bimaculoides. Classification (NCBI taxonomy): domain Eukaryota; kingdom Metazoa; phylum Mollusca; class Cephalopoda; order Octopoda; family Octopodidae; genus Octopus; species Octopus bimaculoides. Next base: position 123,210,942 of record NC_142930.1, on the reverse strand, counting down.
TCGATGGATGGATCCAGTCTTCTTGGTTTGGAGCGTTTCTTTGAGAAGCATTTCCAATAGAGGCCCGGCCGAGCATATGCGCGTGCACGTGCGTGTCATTGAGTGTATGAGTGTTTGTCTGTGTGTGTTTGAGTGTGTGTGTATGCATGTGCGTATCTGTGTGTATGCACACGTGTGTGTGTGTCTGCATGTGTCGCTATGATGTAGTCTTCTAGTGATGTTTTCTCCAAAAGTCAATCTGTTCATGTTTTAAGATGAGCCATTTATGTATTTGTCTTTGAGTTGTTTAAGTGAGGAATCAGTAAATATCTTACATCATTGACCCTTTCATGGAATCGTTGATAGTATTTTGATCCGCACCATGTAAATTTCTGAAATAAAATTAAAACTGTATATTTAATAGAAAATTCTTGATTTAAAAACAATAACTCCGTGTTTTTTTTGTTTTTTTTCGTCTCTAAAGCTTTTAAATAAGAAATATTTCAAGAAAAATATCATGTAAATATTTAGCGAAATTGATAAAGAACAATGGAAATCCAATCATATTATATTTAATGTGAAATATGTGTTTGGAGAATACTCGTTATTGCAGCGATATTCGATCGGAAATTAATGAGTTTTAGCCTGAAATTACTGCGCTCTCCCATATTCAGTTCCATAATAATTCAGCACCCTTAATGTTGAAGGGCATTCCAAGTGTTTATCGATTATCTTGAAGAGCCACAAAGAATTTCTACTACCAACGGTCAATAATCGAACGATTGGTTATGTGAAATTCAGAAGGAGGGATTTTTGTGCGTTTTGGCTGTTGTTCTTTAAGCTGTACATAAAACTTTTCGGAGGTTTTGTAGTATTGTAATGGTTTGCTACGGTTGTGATAATGTTTACATAATTTCCCACTGCTGCGTTTGTTCTCCATGTACGTGTGGGTTTAGTTTCTATAGTTCATGCTTTTGTTATTTTTTTATAATATGGTTGCAAGTTGTGGAGGAGATGATGTGGAGCGAATTGGGTCGTTCACACCGCATTCAAAATTATTTTTATGACGCATTTAGAAAGATGAGATGGTACTAAACTGTATCAGGATTAGAACTGGATAAGGATGTTCATTATTGCAATAGCGGGTGGGGATAATTGGTCTTAGCTGTTCAATAATCACTTGTTTTTGGAAAAATTATATGCATTTCTGAAATTATGTGCTATTAAAACTAATGCCTGTATAAATATATACTCCACTGATTAGCAATACGCAAATATGCCACGCATGCATACATACAAACAAACACACACAGACGCACACGCACACATAGACACACACATACATGCACACATATTCATACATGTATAAGTATACATACATATATATATATATATATATATATATATATATATATATATATATATATATACACATACATACATACATACATACATACATATCTATATATTCATATATATCCATTCTCACACACACACTCACACACACACATACACCCACATATATGTATGTATATATATATATATATATATATATATATATATATATATATATATATATACCGAAAGTGTATCTCTGTATGTGTGTGTATGCGAGTGTATGTGGTGTCGATTTTTGACAGATTAAATCAATTCAGAATTCATCAGAATCATATATAATTAACTCGATATAATGAAATTTAAAGTTGACCTTAAAGTAAATTTGATACATCTAGTAAACGGCAACATTGTATCTGTCAAGATAACATTTGCTCAAGAACTATTCCCTAAGTTGGTTATCGTAAACTGAAAAAAAAAATCTCAATTATTCAGTACTTTCATTTCTTTAGAGTGAAGAAGTGGAAACGTCCGAAAAGTTACAATGATTCTTTTGAAATTTTTTTTACTCCTTGCGGCAAACCAGCTCATTAAATTTTTATATATATAAATTCTACTATGGATTAATTTTTACCAAACCAGACCTTCACCAGTTATTCTAAATAGATATTTTACCATTGTACCCTATATTCTCATAATACTGAGATTGCCGTCTGAAGCAAAGTTGGTTAGAAAATATTTATTGTTTAATCTAAGATTTACGGTCCTAAATAAACAATTTCGTTGTTTATTTCAGTTAGGATATTGAAATCTCATAATATTTGTTTTTCGTTCATTTACCATAAATAATTCTGTTGAGAGAAAAGAATGTGTCCGAAATGAGAGTGAGAAAGACGAAGAAAGCAGGAGAGATTCAGAAGGAAATTAACAAAAAAGAAAAACAAAAAAAAACGGAGATAAACATGTGTGCGTGTGCGCGTGTATTTATCAATGTATATATATTTACACACTCACACACGCACACATATACACACAAAACATATATATACTTACACACACATATATATATAAATATCCATACGTATAAGTATATCTATACATTCATATATATATATATATATATATTTATATATATATATATATATATATATAAATATATATATACACATACACAAATACAAATATATCTATATATCTCTCTCTATATATACATACATATATGTACCTATATATATTATACATATATATATTATACTATATATATATATATATATATATATATATATATATATATATATATATATATATATATATATATATATATATATATGTATGTGTGTGTGTGTGTGTGTGTGTGTGTGTATGTATCTATGTATATATATATATGTATGTTGAAAGATAGATAGATAGATTGATAGTCAGACAGACAAACAGCAAGACAGGCACACAGACGGTCAGATAGATAGATACATAGATACAGACAGGCAGCTAGATATATATTCAGCCACACTAGATATGAAAATACCGAGAAGAATCAAAATCTTGATATTGACTTTAGTTGCTGATAATATGCTTTTCTTTTTCTTTAACAAGTTTCTTGTTGCTTTTTAAAGTCCAAATTTCCTTCCAGAAGAGATAAAATATGTTTATATTGTAAACATAATTTATTTGATTATGTAGAATGATTATGTAATACGATTTACTGAATGTTATTCAGTTACCCATTTCACTGCCTTTTCGTCCTATTAAGGTCGATAAAAATAATTGCATGTACTCAACCGACTATTATATATCCTCATTTTCATACAACCGCCATAGCTATTATCACCATCATCGTCTCATGAAGTGACGGCAGAAATATCAGCATCATTGCTAAAGTTATGTAAACACAATTCCGATCTGCAACCCTCTTGAAACTGTTAAAATGTCTTTAAAAAAGGGAATATTATCAAGAGAGTTGTTACTTGTTCAACATACTGTTTATTTAAGTGTAGTGCAAGTAAAACAAACAAAATGAGCTTTTTCTTCACTTCATCATGTTTTAAAGCTTTACATATCCCAAAAGAAGCATCTCTATTTTATATTTGGATTTCATCGTTAAGTTACATGTTAAGCGAAAGAATTTTCGAGCCAAGGTTTAGTACTCGTCTTATAAACAGTTTGCTTTGGCAAGGAATGTTGCTTTACTCTACAAGTTTCCAACAACCTTGCAGAGGGGGCTTCATTCCTGGTGAATAGCTAACTTTGGGCACACAGGAAGTGACGTCATATACACACAACAACTGATGCAGACGTTATATATTGCATTTTAAAAATGTTATCCTTCTATCTATCTATCTATCTATCTATCTTTTTTTTTTTTTTCGATCCCTTTTGATCGAACTCCCCCTTTTTCCCTTCCTACGATCCCTTTTGATCGACACCACCACTTTTTTTTTTTTTTCCCCTCCCAAAAAGAAAAACTCTACATTGTATTTGTCCCATCTTCGTTGAGCCCTGTGTGGCTAATAAAAGAAATGTATCTATTTCAAATCGGAAATAGCTCTATTTAGAGCCTTATTTCCCAAAATTCAAAAACATCTTCCTCTATCCTAGCCATATGCTGTAAAGCAAATATGGCTATGATATACAACAAGGCCGATTTCCCGCCTCTAATGCCAGAGGCGAAAGAACTTAATGCCGCTCCGCATGAACGCAGACAGGTGGTGGAGAAGAGCAATGATTCTGAATCTACTGCTGCTGCTTCAGCCACCATCACGTGTAAAAACTCTGCTGCTACAGCAGTCTTGCCTGCCACCGTCACCAGTGAAAACAACAACAACAATAACAACAACAACAGTAACAGCAAGGACACAAATGTCCTTGCTAACAAAACCACTGTCCTCACCACTGATACCACCACTACCGCCACCGCCACCACAACAAACACGAACTTTGCCGAGGCTTTGAAGCCCAGAAAAAGAATATTGAATATATCGAAAGAGAAATTACTCGCATGCAAAAGCATGCTAAGTAAAAAGGACGTTACAGTCCATCTTCAAACACCTGCGGACTTTAAAATAAACATAAAAAAAAAGCTATCATCTACAGAACTATAAATATAAAGACAAAGACTCCGGAAAAATCCACTCAAGAAAAGGTTGAGAAGTCCCTAAGGCTCTATGGTCTTATAAAACTTATATAACGAGAGGAACGAAGTTCGCAACAATAGAGGTAAGACTCGACAGCGAGCAGCGAGCCAAGGACCTCTCCACAAAGTCATTACAACACGAGAACCTGCTCATGATCACTACGTACCTTGGTCGTAGGGTTACGAAAATAAAGATTTCGAATGTGCCTCCTGAAATTGAAGAAGAATGGCTCGTATCTGCTATATGTCTCGGCATAGAGGAAGAAATAAACATTTTAGAAGCATCTGCCGTGTACAATGAAAACTGGATTGGCCAGGAATTTCAACTCCTGGTACAAGTTGATCCAGCAAATTATGACAAAATTCCACACAGAATCCAATTAACAGAGGATTCAAGTTTCCATGTTGCCGTCGAAGGCAGAAGGTCAGTTTGCTACGTTTGTAGTAGCAAAACTCACCTTCGAAACACATGCCCAGTAACCCAGGAGCAAAGGCAACAACAACGTCAACAATACCAAGAAAGACAACAACAACAACCACAAGAAAACCAGAAACACAGAAAAAAACAGCATTACTGCCCACACCGCCATATGCACAACTGGTCAAGCAGCTGTACAAAGAAATGGAGAATCGCCAGCAGCCAGCAAGCCAGCCGAACCAAACAACAGCACCACCAGTACCACCAAGAACAGAATCAGCACCATCACCACCACCACCAACAACAACAACAACCCCACAAGAAGAAGGGAACACGAAAAAGACTCCCACCCCACCCCCAAAAACCCAAACACCACATCCCAACTATTACGAAACAGCACCAACACCACCAACAACAAAATCAACCCACACAAAAATAGACCCCAACACCCTTCCCCCCCACCTTCCGATTCCTCCGACATGTCGCCAGATGAAGATGACACAGAGGATTGGCAAGTGGCCACGGGGGGAAGAAGACAAAGAGGAAAAAAAAGAACGGAAAAACAAACAAAGCGGGGAGGTTTACCAGCCCCGAAACCAACACATCCACAGAAAACAAAAACACCAACACAAACGCACCAACACCTCAAAGTAAAAACAATGTTAACAGCGATAAACACAAACAATCCAGACCTAATGAAATTCATTAGGTCAAACACTAACATAACAGAAAATGACACGAAAACAAGCAATCACCCACGCACAACACCACCACAACACATCAAAATCATACACGTAACACGTAGCACATACAATACACTGAAATCTCTCTACTCGGATGCAGTAGGGAGATTCCAGAAATATTCATCTAAAAAACTGTACAAAGACCTTCTGAGAGAAGACTGTGAGGCGAAGAACCAAGAACTTTCAGACAGTAAGTAACTCTCTTTCTCTCTCCTTTCGTGTGTAAACACAAATTTTGATAGGATCATGCTCAAAATAGGCAGTATAAATGTACGTGGCTTGAGGTCGCCTTAGAAACAAGGGTATCTGTTAAACGACATCAAGTCACAAAATCTGCATGTCATAGCCATCAGCGAGACCAGACTCCACAGCCCGCCGGCCCTCCAGCACATGTTCGGTGGACATTTCAACATTTATTTTTTTCCATGTCTGCCGAGAATGGGTGGAGGAGGCACCGCGGTGCTTCTTAGGAAGAGTTTGGACCTCAAAGTAAAAACAATTTTCCTAGACCCGGAGGGTAGGCTGATCGTCTTGGATGTCGACGGCAGCAATGGGTGTGCTTTTCGACTGATAGCAGTTTATGCACCGTCTTTAACAGGCCGGCCAGATTTCTATCGACGTCTAGAGGTTTTCTTGGGAACGTCTCGATCTTTACTTTTAGTGGGGGACTGGAACGCTACCCTGGACACGCATCTAGATTACGCAGGCAGCGATAGCAATAGAAAAGGATGCAAAAGCCTCAAAGACCTGCTCAGACGTTTCCAACTGTCTGACAGGTACCGACTGGACCACCCGAATGTGCCAATGTGGACATGGAGTAACCGCATCGGGTCGTCCAGATCGTACTTAGATAGGGGATTCTGTAGGACAGTGGATAAGGATAGAGTAGGTTGTCCACAATTCCACATAGTCAGCTACACAGACCACAAATTTGTCACTTGTACGCTTGACTTAGATAAGACACATAGACAGGGTCCCGGCTACTGGAAGCTGAACGCGTCATCCACGGCACACTAGGCTTACAGGGACCGGATTAGCACTTTAGTTAAGAGAGCATTAACGGGTGCCATCATCAACAACAGATGGTGATATGCCCTCAAAAAAGCAATCAAGTCAGAATCGGTTAGGTACAGTAAGGCCCTAGCGTTAGACCTAAATAGAATAGAGGTAGACCTAGTTAAGAAATTAGAAGAGGCACTTAGTACTGGCATCGCGTCCAACGTAGTGGCGCCGAGGTTGGCCCTCGACCAACACTTCAACGCCAAACACGAAGGATGCGTTGTCAGAGCTAGGATGCGTGCTCTGAGGGACGAGGGAGTTGGAGCGGCCCGAGAGGCCCGAGTAGCGGAGGCGCAACGAGGCAACAGAACCACCATTAGGTCTCTGACAGATGAAGAAGGGCGCGAATTACTCGAGCCTGAAAGGGTGTGCGAGGCCATTCAACAGCACTTTGCCCGACTGTTCGGGACAACTGGTGGGTCAGAACGCAGAATAGACTTTAGTGCCTACCTGCATGGCCTGCCACGACTCTCAGCAAGAGAGGCGGAGTGTTGTGAAAGACCCATCACAACCGCGGACGTACGGGATGCGATGGCAGGCTGCAAGGGAGACAAGTCGCCAGGCTTGGATGGTCTGCCCTACGAACTTTATTGTCATATGCCAGATTTGTTTGGAGGCGTCTTGGCCGCTGTCTACTGCAAATGGCAGCAAAACGGGAGCATCCCCGTCTTTGTAAAGCGAGGAGCAGTGGCACTGCTAAAGAAAGACCCAAACAAGGAGAACGTCATAGATAATTTTCGGCCCATCACTGCTCAACGCAGATTTGAAAATTTTGGCCAAAGTGTTAGCCGAGTAGGAGTATCCATGACAACCTCCATTTGATCCGCTACATCATGGACAGGGTAGTTAAGGAACCTGGCATGGGTGGGGTGCTGATCAATTTGGATCAATCAAAAGCTTTCGATAGGGTAGACCATCACTACTTGGAAGCCGTCCTCATAGCGGCTGGTTTCGGTCCCGTCTTCCGCGGTTGGATCGCTGCCTTATACAGCGGCATCCGCTCGGTAGTTCGCGTAAACGGTCATCTATCCAGACCCTTCGGCATCATGCGTTCGGTTCGTCAAGGATGCCCCCTCTTGTCCCTTCTGTATGTAT
>NC_142930.1:123180683-123198183 GCF_046866305.1 Octopus bimaculoides | reverse complement strand
TGTGTCCTTGAGCAAGACGCTTTATTTCAAGTTGCTTCACTCCACTCAACTGGCAGAAATGTGTTGTACTTGTAATTAAAAGGGCCAATCTTGTCACATTCTGTGTGACGTTGAATCTCCCTGAGAACTATGTTAAGGGTGCACGTGTCTGAGGAGCGTTCAGCCACTTGTACGTTAATTTCACGAGCAGGCTGTGCCGTCAATCGAATCAACCGGAAGACTCGTCGTCGTAACCGACGGAGTGCCAATTGTCTTTTAGGCAGATATCAGCACGCATCAGCAACTAATTTGCTGGCTGATTTTGGCAAGATTGTCACAACTAAAGCACCATCAGTTGTTTGTTCTCACAGAAGGAGGGGATGAGGGGATGAAAAAGGGGGCGGACAAAGTGTCATGTTTAATAAAATGAAAAAAGTTTTTCGCTTTTAAATTTGATGTAAAAAGAAGAACGGAATGCCGCAAACAGTTTTGCATTCTCGTTAGTAAAGAGGATAAGGGGTGGCGTAGAAACATTTTGCCAACTTTTTGGAGACGTTTGGTATTTGTGACATCGGAAATCACAGTTTTAAACAAATAGTATGCGCGATCAAATGTGACTTGTGACTCAATATTAACAATGATGACAACGACGGGGACAGTAACAAAAATGTTAATAACATGCATGATGACGGCAACAATCATAGCAATGACGTCAGCGGCAACAGAAATAACGGTTCCGAATCCGACGGCGCTCCATAGACAAGGCCCCGGTTACTGGAAGCTAAACGCGTCGATAACGGCGTGCAAAGCCTACAGAGACCGGATTAGTTTATTAGTTAAGAGGGCTTTAACCGGGGCAATCATCAATAACAACTGGTGGTTCGCCCTGAAGCGGGCAATTAGAGCAGAATCAATTAGGTTTAGTAAGGCTCTAGCTGTAGAACGTAAGAAAACAGAGCGGGATTTAGTTAACAAACTAGACGAGGCTCTTAGGACAGGTATCGCAACCGACGTGTTAGCAGCGAAGTTGGCCCTCGGCCAACACTTTGATGCCAAGCATGAAGGCTGCGTTGTCAGAGCTAAAGCACTTTCGGTAAGCGGGGAGGGGACTAAAGCCGCTCGATGGGCCCGCGTGGTTGAGATGGAACAAAACAACAGTAATAACGAGAACGAATCCGACGACGACAACAACGCAAAAGCAACAACGACTATGATTAGGACAACGATGACAATTAAAACAATAAGAACGTCGACAAAAGACTATGAGGACAGAGGCAATGACAAAAATAATGAAGACAACGAAAGTGTCAGGAGCAATCATTACGAAGATGATGACAAAAGCAACGATGCCGATAACGAGAACAAAAACAACAAAAACAGCAACAACAAAAACAACAACAACAACAACAACAACAATAATGCGGTCAATGATGACGGTGGCGGCGAAAACAACGACGACATCGAAAATGGCGACGACGACGATGACGACGAGGACGCCAGCATCAAAAATAATCACCAGCAGGAGTGGCTATGGGGTAAATAGTTTGCTTTCCAACCACATGGTTCCGGGTTCATTCCCACTGCGTAGTACCATGGGAAAGTGTCTTCTACTATAGCCTCGGGCCGACTAAAGCCTTGTGAGTGGATTTGGTTGACGGAAACTGAAAGAAGCCCGTCGTATATATGTATATGTGTATATATATATATATATATATATATATATATATATATATATATATATATATATATATACGAAGCGTAATGATGCTTAATGAGCATCTACCTGCTAGAAATAAGAGCCAAGTCTTAAATAATCCACCGTAGCGCACCAATATAACAGAGAAAAACAGTATGCGAGGAAGACAGAAAGAATTAAAACATTTAACAGCACAAATAAAAATTATGCAATTAGGGATATCCACAAACCAGGTTTCGGCTTTTGGTTATTCAACCTTGAGTCTCGTCAGTGTGGACTACCAGTTTAAATCCATGACTGTTCACGTTAGTCTCTGACTGTGCAACTGGTCTTGTTTTGCGCCAAAATCAGAGCACATATCCACAGATGATATGAACAGTAGTGACATCTAACTTCAAATCTTAGTGTTTGAATATTTCATTTATATATTTTTACGCACCATATGCTCTGATTTTGGCGCAAAACAAAACCAGTTGCACAGTCAGAGACTAACGTGAACAGTCATGGATTTAAACTGGTAGTCCACACTGACGAGACTCAAGGTTGAATAACCAAAAGCCGAAACCTGGTTTGTGGATATCCCTAATCGCATAATTTTTATTTGTGCTGTTAAATGTTTTAATTCTTTCTGTTTTCCTCGCATACTGTTTTTCTCTGTTATATTGATGCGCTACGGTGGATTATTTAAGACTTGGCTCTTATTTCTAGCAGGTAGATGCTCATTAAGCATCATTACGCTTCGTACAAATTTCATAGCTCCTTAAAGCTATCATAACTGCGTTCCACCCATGCTACTACTGGTGATATCATCAAATTTTGAATTTATCCACAGATGATATGAACAGTAGTGACATCTAACTTCAAATCTCAGTGTTTGAATATTTCATTTATATATATATATATATATATATATATATATATATATATATATATATATATATACGTATGTATGTGTGTGTATATGTTTGTGTGTGTGTGTGTTTGTCCCTCCAGCATCGCTTGACAGCCGACGGTGGTGTGTTTGCGTCCCCGTAACTTAGGGGTTCGGTAAAAGAGACCGATAGTATAAATATTAGGCTTACAAAGAATAAGTCCTGGGGGTCGATTGGCTCGACTAAAGGCGGTGCTCCAGCATGGCCACAGTCAAATGACTGAAGCAAGTAAAGAGCAATAACGACGATGACGACGACAATGACGACGACGATGACGTCGACGATGATGTCGACGATGACGGCCACGGCTATAAAAACATCAACAGCAATCAAGATGACGATTACTACAAAAGCAACAAAATCATCAACGGTCAGTATGAGAGCGACGACGTCGACAGATGATGCCAAAGTCAACAAAAGCAATGATTTGGCAACATATGAAACACTTAAACGTTTTGAAATTGTTCCATTAGCTGCTTGTTACCATAACCTCTATCGGGTCGTGTAAATTTACATAAGCCTTGTCCAGAGGTAGTTTCATTGAACAGATATTGCATATTGTAAACAACATTGACGTTGGTCACAGATTTGAATGAGGTCGGTCTATGTTTCATTGTGTCCACTATTACGTGATTTACAAAAGATGGTCTGTACAGCTCGGGCGTAATAAATATCACACGTGATTTCGTTCATTGTCTATTTTCTTTTTTGTTTCTTTTTGTTTTTCTTTCGTCGACGAAGACTATATTTTGCTGAAACATATAGTATGCTTTGGATCTGGGATAGAAACCGGTTCTTTCTTTATTGGGAAGAAATCTTGAAATAAAACTGAATAGCAGAATAACATACATATATATGTACATGTGTGTGTGTGTGTGTGTGTGTGTGTGTGTATGTGTGTTTGTGTGGTTTTGACCCACCCACACACGCTCACTGCGCTTGACAACCGTTGTTGGTTTGTTTACGGTCCGTAACTTTGCAGTTCGGAAGAAAGAAGACCAATAGGATAAGTACCGGGCTTAAAAATTTAGGAGTGGGGCTCGATTCATTCGACTAAAAATTCTTCAATGTGCTCCAGCATAACCTCAGTCTAATGACTGAGACAGATGAAAGATAAAAGATAAAAGACATATATATATATACATGCAAGTACACATACGTGCCGGCATTCCTGCATAAATACACACATGCATACATACACTAACACATACATGTAAACACATACATATACAATATGCATGCATACATACATGTAACCTGGTGTCGAATTCACTTAGGTTGGCATAGAGAAATTAGTCGTTATTTCTTGTAACGAATATATAATTAAAACTTTTGCCATTGCAGCTAGCAAAAAAAAAAAAAAAAAGATGGGTATGGCGGTGTCCCAGCATGGCCACAGCTCATGTGCTGAAACTAGATAAAATGAAAAAAAAATGTATGTGGGGTTATTTTCTTTAAATCAAACAAAGAATTGCCTGCATTAGAAAAGTTCGTATCAGTAATCTAACGGTTAAAACATCCTGAAAACAACACATACAAATATAAGGTATACAACAATCACCTAATGTGCCGAGAGCCTTGTGCCTAGAGTAGAAAAAAAAAATGACCTAATGTGCCGAACAGTAGGATCGAAACCCGTGCGTACGACACTGCCATGCTTTCAGCGATATTACTCCCAATCGTGTCAGAGAAATTTTGCAGCAATAGAAATATGCTAAATGTGTTTACTCTAAAACATAATTATGTAAATTAAAGTGGGTGAGTTGGCTGAAATTATAAACATTACAGACAAAAACCTACAGTATTTAATTTTGACCCACTAAAATCCTGCAAAGACTCAGCGCAATGAATCAACTCATTTGTTAAGATTTGATCCGCAAGCGCCCATCCCGTTCCGATAGAGACGTCATCATGGTGATATTAATTAAATGCCAAAATTCCTATGAACTAATTATTTTAATTGCTTGACCCGTTTCAAACATTGCATATCACAGTGGGGTTAATTATAATTAGCCTATATGTATTTATATATTTGACCTAGCTACTAAACCTTAATCCAGCTGTTTGTTCGGTTTTTCTCGTCTTGTCTCTCCCTTTCTCTCCCTCACTCTACCTTACATCTCTTTCTTTATCAATGTCACACGCTGTCTCTTTCTCTCGCCTATCAAACTTACGCTGTTTAAGCTTACTATTTATCACTACCTAGTATTCTTTCTTTCTTTCTTTCTTTCTTTCTTTCTTTCTTTCTTTCTATTTATATTTAATTCTGACTTCGTAAATATATCTTGCTCTGTATCTCTCTCTTGTGTTTGTCTAGCTCGCCATGTTTCTGTTGTTATGTGTATGTTCTGTTCCTTATCTCTCTCTCTCCTTCTATTTTTCTTTCTCCGTCTCTCTTTCTCTCTCCTTCATTCGCTCTCTCTCTCTTTATCTATCTATCTATCTATCTATCTATCTATCTATCTGTTAGTCATCTGTCTGTCTATTTGTTTATCTCTGTCTGTCTGTCTGTCTAGATATCACTTGCTCTCCTCTCTTCATGTCTCTTTCGCCCTCTCTTTCTTAATCTCTTTCTGTATATCTCGCTCGTTGCCCAATTTCAGTCCTGTTCGTGCAATCCTCAGTTTGATGGTATTCAAAACACGACGATCACCTGAGTTATGCTCAAAAACCTTTCATCTTAAGGTAGTAGGGTCTCGCATCAGGGAACTTTGGTTATTTCCCCTAGGTCGAGTGATTGTAAAAATGACCATTAATTGGCGCGCTTTTCACTCCGTTTGGCTCTATGTCTATCTGTCTGTCGCTCTCTGTCTCTGTCTCGCCAGCTCTCTCTTTTCTGCTTCTCACCCCCACTATCTCTATCTCTCAATCTCTCTCATACGCGCATCAACACAACCTCAGAATCACTTCATATATACATTCGATTTTTAATCAGTCGGAACTTCGAATTTATCTCCCTTGCATTTCGCAAGAATTATCATTAACACTACTGACTATTTTCGCTTCACTAAGGTTGTAATATTAAATGAATAAATAAACAAATTTTATTGACTCATTAAATATGGTTACCTCCACCACTTCAGTATGTATTTGTCTCTCTAACTGTCAGTTTGTTTCTCTCATTCTCTCTCTCTCTTCCTTCTGCTCTCTCCTGGTCTCATAATATATTAATATATTTCACTATCTGTCAGTGGGTTTGTTTCATTGTCTCTCTTTCGTTCTATCTCACTCTGTGCCTGTCTTCATTATTCTGTCAGAATATGAATACATACATACATACATACATTCATACATACATACATACATACATACATACACCCAGACTACAAGTTCAGATTCATACCTGTGATTGTTGGGGCATTGGGATATGTAACGAACTGCCTCAACAAAAACCTGGAAAAATTAGGGTTCTCAAAACCTGAAAGAAAAAGGCTGATTAGAAGACTACAGATTCAAGCCATCAATGGATCTGTAAAGATATGTAAAACTTTCCAAAAATTTAGCACATAAATACATATGCATGCATCTAGACATAAAAACGCATCCATAAAACAAACATACAAATCTGCGCATACACTAACACCAAATACTGCACACACACACATATGCACAAATACCTAGATGATGTTGATAAAAGTTCCAATGAAGGAGCCTTGAATCTATGTTAGAGTCCGGCTCTTTCTCTATGGACAAGAAATACAGAAATGAAACTGATTGATAACATACATACATACAAAACTTATGCATATACACATTTACACACACACACACACATATTATTTATATTATCTATCTATCTATCTATTTATATATGTGTATGTGTGTGTGTGTGTGTATGTACGTATGTACGTATGTATATGTATGTCTGTCTGTCTGTCTGTCTGTATGTATGTATGTATGTTCATTCTGTTATTCTCTCGCATGGTATACCTTGCTCTTTATCTCAACTCATTTCTCTCTCATTATAATAATGTCGACCTGATAACAGCCAATCAACAGTCTCGCTCCTTTTACACACTGACACGTTTGTTACACCTGCCAATCCTACACCAACACTGAATTCTTAATTCGTCTCCACCCAAACGCACCACGAGCTAATCCACCAATCGCACCGAAAATATTCACATTTTCTACTATCATCCCCACCATCTTCGCCATCGTTATCACTTTTTTTTAGCTCTCTAAATGTCGGGCATGAGATTTTTGTTGTTGTTGAATCTCAGGTTGTCACGAATAAGCAGACGTATGACTATGGCTAGGCACAAGGAAACAAGAAGCATCTTGTTTACTCACTACGGCCATTTTGTAAGACGACAGGTCGTGATTTGAAAGAGAATAAGCTGCTATTTCTAGCATATCGAGCGATCACATTAAAAGATGTTACTGACTGAGCTGTGAGAAATAGCATCTAAATAACCCCTCTGATCAGACGGCTATTTAAAAATTTATGAAGGACACATTGAGCAATATATTCTTAGCTGCACTATGTCAAAAAATTAGATGAGATAAACATATTGCAACGACAATGACTATAGTTCTTCTCGGTCAAAGTCTGGATCTAAACGTCGGCCTTCTTCTCCTGCTCATCATCATCATCATCATCTTCAACAACAACAACAACAACAACTTGTTATCCTTTTTTGTTAAAGAACGACGAACGCGTGCGCACACATGTATTTATACACGTTTGTGTATCAACAGTATATTAGGAGAGAGTGGAAGGAAGAGAGAGAGAGAAGGAGAGAAGCAAATTGACAGTTAGAGAGACAAATACATACTGAAGTGGTGGAGGTAACCATATTTGATGTTATGAGTCAATAAAATTTGTTTATATATATATATATATATATATATACATATATATATATATACGTGAAGTATATTTGTCACTTAAATGCGGTTAACCACTAAGGGTGAATGTTACTGAAGCTTGTAGCCCCAGGAGAACACCTCCAGCTGGTTATTGACACACTTTCTGTGCCCTATCAGTATTTGCAAAGAAAAGTCATCCTTTCCTTCCCATCGTCGACATGACGTGATATGCACGGACCCGAGTTTCTGAGTATTTACCCTTCGTCAGCGCACGAAAATCACCGATCTTCGATGCGAAGGGGTCTCAATGCACACACACACACACACACACACACACACACACACATATATATATATATATATATATATATATATATATACATACACTGCCAATGTTCAAACTTTGAATATTTTAACCTTATAACTTGTGTATATCATAAATTATGTACAAGCGATATACCAGGGTCTACTCTGTTCCATTGGTTGTGTAAATTTCACCTAGATTTTAAATTACTTCTGTACTTCACGATACAACAAAGAGATTTCTATATGCTTGCTTCACCTGCTATAAATTATATTAAATAGTTGCCAAATATTCCTTTGTATTATAGGCAAAAGATCTCAAAATTACGGGGTGGGGTCTATTCTTTTATATCGAACCGCAATGCTCAACTAGTATATATTTTATCGCCCGTTACATTGACCCAGTACTCAACTGGTACTTATTTCATCGATTGCGGAAAAGATGAAAGGTATTGTCGCCCTCTGCGGAATTTGAACTCAGAATGTAAATACAAACGAAATGCCGCTAAGCATCAGTGTTCGCTATACTAAATATTTCTACCAGCTTACCGACTTATTCTGTACTTTATTAATGAGACACCCCGCTTGCTAGTTTCATATTTCGTTTTAGATGTCATTTAGAATAGCGCAATACGTAACTACATCTAGTAGTAGTAGTAGTAGTAGTAGTAGTAGTAGTAGTAGTAGTAGTAGTAGTAGTAGTAGTGGTAGTAGCAGAAGCAGCAGCAGCAGCAGTAGTAGTAGTGGTAGTAGTAGTAGCAGCAGCAGCAGCAGCGGTAGTAGTAGTAGTAGTAGTTGTAGTAGTAGTAGCAGCAGCAGTAGTAGTAGTAGTAGTGGTAGTAGTAGTAGCAGCAGCAGCAGCAGCGGTAGTAGTAGTAGTAGTAGTAGTAGTAGTAGTAGTAGTAGTAGTAGTAGATTTTCAGCGAACTGAAAAATAGACAAGATACGTACAGCACGGTTTCGATACCCGTTTAGAAACAGATTTACTAACGGATTAGAAAGAAAAAAAAAAAAAACGAAGTCACGACACAATCTTTCTGATTTATGATAATCTTATGTACCTGACAAATATATTACAAGGTAACAAAAAAAAATGAAAGAAAACCATTATCTATTATTGCAATAAGTAGCATATATATTCAGCGGTATGGAAATGTGGGGGAGAAAGAATGAAATATAGACAAAAAAAAAAACCTGACGAGTTTCGTAGTTATGTGATGAGCATATTATCAGCTTGGTGTCCAATTGCAAGCAAATGTGTTTTCCAGAAGCTTAACAGCGATAATGAATGAGTCAGTGATAAAGACTGTAAGAATAGCGACAACAGCGGCAAAAGTAGCTGTAACGTCAGTAACAGCAACAGTTGCAGCAGCAGCAGCAGCAGGTGGGGCAGGGGGAGTAAAGATTAGAAGGTTATCTTGAGCAGAGACATCGTATGTGAGTGCCATAGGAAATACACCAATATATGCGTGTCTGTTTGTGAGCATGCATGTGGATAAAAGCTACAAACAACCAAAATCATTGAAAAAGATCCTCACAAAGGCTAAATTATTTTCCAAAATAACAGAGGCAAAAGTAAAAAAATGTGGTCGACCAAATTGCGCAACATGCCCAAACCTCCTAGAAGGTTCAGAATTCCTCTTCAAAGAGGGACACAAATTCAAAATTAAATCTGACTTTACTTGTGCCTCAGAGAACCTTATTTATGTAATAAGATGCTCGGGCTGCAACGAACACTACATAGGGTCCACAGGATTATCGCTTAGACGCAGATGCACTCTGCATCGACAGCAGATTGCATACCCAGAATACCGAATGATACCCTTTAGTGAGCAAAACAAATGCTACCACAAAACAAATGCTACCACAATTTATAATCTTTCCTTTCTACCAATGTGTAAATAAGGAAACTTTCTTCATTCAAAAATACAAACCCAAACTTAACCATTGCTAACACATTTAAATAAGGAAGCCCATCACCCCACTGAGAAGGAAAAACATATAGAACTAAACCTAATATACTGTTCCTTCTAAACCAAACCAGGGTAAATTAATCAAAATCTACCAACTCCTGCATTTCGATTACCTCCCTTATACCGGAAGAAGTCCCTAATTACCTCCCCCTATATAGAACTCTTTTTTGCACACTGGAGTGAACACATGTTACAATGAAGTAGAGAAATTTGAAAAGACAACACGAAACCGGTTATTTCTCCAAAATACAATGTTTATATACCAAAAAAAAAATTTTATAACATTTTTCTGACATAATTTAAATATATACTTTAACCATGTAGCACAAGCCTTCTGTAGTTTTTTCACTCTTATTATCTTTTATATATATATACTCTTTTACTCTTTTATTTTTTTTTGTTTCAGTCATTTGACTGCGGCCATGCAGGAGCACCGCCTTTAGTCGAGCAAATCGACCCCGGGACTTATTCTTTGTAAGCCTAGTATTTATTCTATCGGTATATTTTGCTGAACCGCTAAGTTACGGGGACATAAACACACCAGCATCGGTTGTCAAGCAATGCTAGGGGGACAACACAGACACACAAACACACATACATATACATATATATATATATATATACATATATAGGACGGGCTTCTTTCAGTTTCCGTCTACCAAATCCACTCACAAGGCTTTGGTCGGCCCGAGGCTATAGTAGAAGACACTAGCCCAAGGTGCCACGCAGTGGGACTGAACCCGGAACCATGTGGCTGGTAAGCAAGCTACTTACCACACAGCCACTCCTATACACACACACACACACACACACATATATATATATATATATATATATATATATATATATATATATATATATATATATATATATATATATATGTGTGTATATATATATATATATATATATACATATATATATATATATATATATATATATATATGTATATATATATATATATATATATATATATATATATATATATATATAGAGAGAGAGAGAGAGAGAGAGAGAGAGAGAGAAATTAATTAAGGTACCCAGAAACCTGGATGTTTGTACATTTACAGATTTTTATTAATGTCACATATTAAATGAAGCGCTTTTCACCTAGTCGTGTAGGTCTTTCTTTCTTGGTTGGCTGTTGTGCGTGCAACATCGATATTCCTCCCTGTGCCTGAGAAATCTTGTATACCTACCGTAAGGCCTTATTTCCACACACGACAGCTTAATTTAATTCGTCCTTAGTCGAAAGACATCTGTTGTTATGTCTTGTTATTATTATTTTTATTGTATTTGTGTAACATTGTTCGTTCGTGTTTTTTTATTTCGTCCTTGTTTTTGTATACATTCGCTGCTTTCTTCCAAGGAATCTAATGCTCTTAGCTTAGATTTTCCTTGGGGCTGCCAAAATTGGAGCAATATCGAGGATAACTAGCCGAAATTGCGAAGATAATCTGGATCTCGGCTGAGGAAAGAAAACTCCGAATGACCCATCCTTGTTTTTTTTGTTTCGTCTATCTGGATGTTTTGTTGTCCATTTCTTGTATCACCTAACTGTCTGGATGTTTTGCGTTCTAGTCCCATCCCATTTTGTATTATATATATATTCACGAGAGGGTGCTGAAAAATTACCGGCTTTAAGGGTATTGCGAAAGCCTGGTTGGAGGCCCAGCCTTCCTAGTTCTTTTACAGGGCTTAGAAACATTGAAGGACCGCTGCAATAAGTATGTGTATCTGAGAGGAAAATATGTTGAATAAAATAATAATTAACTGCTCCACTTGTATTTTCTTTTATTGAAAGCCAGGAACTTTCCAGCAACCCCTCGTATATATAAAACGATGAATACGAGATTATTAAATCTACATGATTTTATATTTTTTATAGTCAGTTATACAGCATATTTGATTTAGATGTGTCCGACGCACGTTTCTGCTGCATAGAAATAATTGGATGCAAATGAAATTGTGAGATGTCTTTGAAGCAGAAATGTCCGTCTGGTACATTTAATCAAATATGCTGTATTATTTATAGTAAAAATAAAAAATATATCAACATATACTAATTTCCTTATTCATTATAACTGTCCTGGATATACACTCGGTAAAATATTTATGATCCAGTGAAGCGAACTCAGGATATAATCATCGGATGACATACATTGAGATTGCTTACTTCACATAAGCCTAAGCTATCTGTACAACTCGATACGGTTAGACATAACCTGGATTGTAACGAAATAATCGAACGGTACCTGCGTGGATACTTTTTCCCTATGCACACACACACACACACACACACACACACACACATAAAAACATACACACATAAAAATATTCATACACATACATACATAGGTGCAGGAGTGGCTGTGTGGTAAGTAGCTTGCTTACCAACCACATGGTTTCGGGTTCATTCCCACTGCATGGCATATTGGGCAAGTGTCTTCTACTATAGCCTCGGGCCGACGAAAGTCTTGTGAGTGGATTTGGTCGACGGAAACTGAAAAAAGCCTGTCGTATATATATATATATATATATATATATATATATATATATATATATATATATAAGTCAGTAAATAGTGGGGTTCTGTTAACCGCACGTGGAGAAATAATAGGAAAATGAAAAAAAGCCAGAATGCTGAACTGGGAGCATAATTTAATAAAGATTTTTTTCTAACCGGTTTTCATTGCGATGAAGCAAATTATCAAGAAGAAGGAGAATGAAAATGTTTTTTTACAAAGAAGTACAAAAAAGTACAAAATGAAGAAAATAATATATAAAACAATAATATATAAAAAAAATAAATATACCCATACATTATATTGTCTTTGAGCTTTTGTAGTTCAATAGTAGTTCATGTATAAATTGGTAGGAAAAATAAGGATGCATGAGAGTTGAGAGTTTTGTTAGGTTTAAAAAAAGGGTTAAAAGTTTGTGTTAAGTAGGAAATGTGGTGTCAAAACAGGAAGTGTGTGTAAGGGGAGACAAGTGTTTTTAGTTAGAGTTATGAACTCTTTTTTTCCAAACAGGAAGTTTGTGTCTTTTCATAGAGAAATAAGGTCACTGAGGGGTGTGTGTGTTAAGAAATGGTTGGAATTTCTCTATGAAAAGATTCTCCTTGTTGATTCTTTCTTGTGTGGAGATTCTGTCTTTACATTGATAGAAAGGGAATATAATGAATTTAGGGTTTTTGTTTCTGGCGCAAGAGTCTATGTGGCCACTGAGTGGAATTTGGCGGTATTGAGGGAGGTTTATTTGTTCCTTATGGACAGCTACTCTTCTACGTAATGGGAGGCTCGTCTGTCCGATATAGAAGTTTTGGCAACCTGCGCAAGTAAGGACATAACTGAGGTTACTCGAGGAACAAGAGAAATTGGTTTTAATTTTAAACTTTGTTCCTCGTTTGAAGGTAAATTCAGAGCCTTCAAGTAGGTAGGGGCAGGTGCCACAATTAGGGCGTGCACATTTTTTAACTGATGGGGGTGGAAGTGGTGTATGTAGTTTGGAATTGGTTAATAATGTTTTCAAAGATTTGTGTTGCCTTTTGCGTTTAAGGACTTTGTGTGTATTAATGATATTGTTCATTTTCGGGTCTGTGGTGAGTAAGGGGAGGTTTTGTTTACTTGTGGTGAATGCTTCGATGTTATTGGGGTTATGGGTGGAGATGTATGGAAGTACTTTGGGGTTGGGTGTGTTATTATGTTGGTTGGTTTTTAGTGTGTTTTTGTCAAGTTCCTTGGCACGTATTATTCCAAGATCTATGAGTGTGGAGGGATATTGGCGTTGTAACAGTGTTTTTTTTGAGATCTTGTAAGCGTATTTCTCGAGTGGTTTGGTCAGAGACAATGGTGAAAATTCTTTTAGCTAAATTAAAGGGGATATTTATCTTGGTGTGTTTTGGGTGGCATGAGCTAAAAAGGAGGTATTGTTGTGAGTCTGTAGGTTTGTGGTAGATGTCGATTGTGATTTGGTTATTAGGTGTTTTTATGATTAAGAGATCAAGAAAAGGGAGATGATGTTTGCTGAATTCCATAGTGAATTGAATGTTGGGATGTATGTTATTAAGAATGGATATGAATTCTAGAAGCTTTTCATAGGGTTCATTCCATATGATGAAACAATCATCCAAATATCTTTTCCAGTTATCCATTAAAAAGATGTGGAAAAGGTGTCCAAATTTCTGACGTGAGGTTTCATATAGTGTTAATTCAAAAAAACCCATTATGAGGTTCGCAAGGACTGGTGCAGCTTTAGTACCCATCGCGATACCACATTTTTGGCGAAAGTATGTGTCTGCAAACAGGAAGTAATTGTTGGTCAGAATAACCTCCCTTACTCACCACAGACCCGAAAATGAACAATATCATTAATACACACAAAGTCCTTAAATGCAAAAGGCAACACAAATCTTTGAAAACATTATTAACCAATTCCAAACTACATACACCACTTCCACCCCCATCAGTTAAAAAATGTGCACGCCCTAATTGTGGCACCTGACCCTACCTACTTGAAGGCTCTGAATTTACCTTCAAACGAGGAACAAAGTTTAAAATTAAAACCAATTTCTCTTGTTCCTCGAGTAACCTCAGTTATGTCCTTACTTGCGCAGGTTGCCAAAACTTCTATATCGGACAGACGAGCCTCCCATTACGTAGAAGAGTAGCTGTCCATAAGGAACAAATAAACCTCCCTCAATACCGCCAAATTCCACTCAGTGGCCACATAGACTCTTGCGCCAGAAACAAAAACCCTAAATTCATTATATTCCCTTTCTATCAATGTAAAGACAGAATCTCCACACAAGAAAGAATCAACAAGGAGAATCTTTTCATAGAGAAATTCCAACCATTTCTTAACACACACACCCCTCAGTGACCTTATTTCTCTATGAAAAGACACAAACTTCCTGTTTGGAAAAAAAGAGTTCATAACTCTAACTAAAAACACTTGTCTCCCCTTACACACACTTCCTGTTTTGACACCACATTTCCTACTTAACACAAACTTTTAACCCTTTTTTTAAACCTAACAAAACTCTCAACTCTCATGCATCCTTATTTTTCCTACCAATTTATACATGAACTACTATTGAACTACAAAAGCTCAAAGACAATATAATGTATGGGTATATTTATTTTTTTTATATATTATTGTTTTATATATTATTTTCTTCATTTTGTACTTTTTTGTACTTCTTTGTAAAAAAACATTTTCATTCTCCTTCTTCTTGATAATTTGCTTCATCGCAATGAAAACCGGTTAGAAAAAAATCTTTATTAAATTATGCTCCCAGTTCAGCATTCTGGCTTTTTTTCATTTTCCTATATATATATATATATATATATATATATATATATATATATGTATGTATGTGTGTGTATATGTTTGTGTGTCTGTGTTTGTCCCCCCAACATCGCTTGACAACCGATGCTGGTGTGTTTACGTCCCCGTAACTTAACGGTTCGGCAAAAGAGACCGATAGAATAAGTACTAGGCTTACAAAGAATAAGTCTTGGGGTCGATTTGCTCGACTAAAGGCGGTGCTCCAGCATGGCCGCAGTCAAATGACTGAAACAAGTAAAAGAGTAAAAGAGTATACATGCATACACACATGCATACATACATACAAACATACAAACAAACATACATACATACATACATACATACATACATACATACATACATACATATAGGTGTAGATTTATAGCAACGAAGCACATACGAATTGGTATGGGTTAGAAATTGACGTTAAAATGGTAAAAGGTATGTGAAATCATTTTGTATCGCCGTTAGATTGTCGTCATACCAGATAAAGCAAAAATGTCCTAGACGTGAAAAGGGTTCCGTTTAACGTAGCTCAAGTGCACATATTTCTCAATTCAATGGTTAACTCGAAGCTAAAAGATTTTTGATAAAAAGTAAAAGGTATCATAGAATTCCAGTACGACAAAACAGGGATCCATATGGTAACTAAAAAAACTTGTTCATCAAACGGTCATGCTTTAATTACTTTTATCACGAATCAATCATCTGCAAATAGCTGGAACGCTTTGATTGTAAGTCTATTCAAGCAGGTCTCACTTAAAGTTAAACAGTAACACACGATGAATTGTTGTAATATTCCTTTATATTCACAATTCAAATACCACCCAAGACCATTTTGTTATTATTTTCAGGACATTGAAGTGAGTGGCTGGTTCATTGTAACAGTCTATACCTTAAAAGGCGGTGCCCGAGGAGGTCACGGTCCAGTGACTGTAATTAAATATCAAGAACATACACCCAGTCTGTCTCTATAGAAAGGTTTTGTAATATAATCGTATAGAGAATTAATTATTAATTGTTTGATCTGTTCCACATTGTATTACATGTGTAGATATACACATGCAATCTACATGCAATGAACATGTATGTATGTATGTGCGTACGTACATACGTACGTACGTATGTCTGTTTGTATGTATGTATGTATGTATGTATGCTGCATGTATGTTCTAACAGAATTCCCGGATTAAAGAATTAAAAGCAGAATGAAATTTCATTCTAAACTTGATATATATTCTTAACACTTATTGTGATTAATGTGGAGGCGCAATGGCCCAGTGGTTAGGGCTGCGGACTCGCGGTCATAGGATTGCGGTTTCGATTCCCAGACCGGGCGTTGTGAGTGTTTATTGAGCGAAAACACCTAAAGCCCCACGAGGCACCGACAGGGGATGGTGGCGAACCCTGTTGTACTCTTCCACCACAACTTTCTCTCACTCTTACTTCCTGTTTCTGTTGTGCCTGTAATTCAAAGGGTCAGCCTTGTCACACTATGTCACGCTGAATATTCCCGAGAACTACGTTAAGGGTACACGTGTCTGTGGAGTGCTCATCCACTTGCACGTTAATTTCACGAGCAGGCTGTTCCGTTGATCGCATTAACTGGAGCCCTCGACGTCGTAAGCGACGGAGTGCCAACAACATTGTGATTAATGATTCTAACATTACTGGCATTACTACAAATTGTTAACTTAGAAAAAGAAAAAGAACATAAAGTAAATTATGATAAAACTTATCATATGATAAGACATCTTTATATAAATTTTCCCAATGGAGTGTAATTGAGCATCCAACATACACCTGTCCATGAGAGACGTTAGTCTCCTCTAAATGCAAGCCATTTACTTATAATGTCTGTTCCTGAGATTCATTGATGGACTTTGCATAACTTAATCTAACTGGAAACTTTACACTTTTAAGCTGCACTGGTAGATCTATAGGTATAAACGGAATTCTTGAAATGAATACATTATCACCTGCTCCTCGCCCAAAGAATATAGTAGCTTCTATAAAATACAGATTCATTTTCTTCCCAATTAGTGTTGTTCCGGTACACAATTTTGGAAGATGCAAATTTCTTAGAAACATAATAAGCTCTCCAAAATCAGGCCAAATTTACAGGAGGTAAACTTGATAGTTCCAATGAGTTTAAAGACTCGACTGGATAATTTACTGTTTCTGATTGATCAACAACAGTATTTGTAACTTTTTCATTGTGCCAAAGACGTGACCACCACTCAACTGGTTTTTGAGTACAAAGGAAACAGGTACACAAACATACCAATTGTGTGTGTGTAGAGAGAGAGAGAGAAGAGAGAGAGAGAGAGAGAGAGAGAGAGAGAGAGAGAGACAGAGACAGAGATAAAATTACTTGGAAATGGATGCGTGGCGTTCAATCAAATAATATAAATAATATATATATATATATATATATATATATATATATATATATATATATATATATATATGCATGT